>NW_028318018.1:1707187-1876249 GCF_062004578.1 Staurois parvus
CTCCCCAGCAAGCGTGGCAGATATGGGGTCAAGATGTAGAAGACCTGTGAGAGGACAACAGGCTATACTTATACGTTTTGGATTTATGAGGGAAAAGATAGTCACGTGGAGCCCCCTGGATGCAAAGACTACATGGGGAGCAGTGGCAAGATAGTTTGGGACTCAGTGTCATCCTTTTTCCATATGGGGTACCACTTATGCGTGGACAATTTTTATTCAAGCGTGCCACTATTTAGACATTTGTACAATCTTGGAACTGGCGCATGTGGCACCGTGTGACCTAATGTGTGCCCACCATTAGAAGTGGGTGGATGCAGGGCAGTATATTCTAATGGTGGGCACACCACACACTTTTTCTGGCAGAGATTCCTTCTCTTTTCATTCAGTCCACAGGCTGCATACAAAAAAAAGAACATAGCATATATAACCAACAAGGACCAGAGATGTACTGGCACATCCCTGGACTTTGAATGGTTATACCAGGATGATGCCTACAGCTGCAGGCATCATCCTGTTATTGTTTTTTTCAGCCGGCAATCAACTTTCATGTAAAAGCAATCCTAATGGCTAATTAGCTGCAGGATTGCTTTTACAAGCAGCAGGATATGACGCCACCCCCCCCCCCCCCCCCGCTACCTTCCATGGCCTCAGGGCAACCTGAGAATGCAGCCAGTGTTTCTGCCAGCTGACCATAGAGCTGATTGGAGACCAGAATGGTGCCAATCATCTCTATAGTCTAAGAATTCGGAAGCTACAAGCATTTCATCACTTCAGTTTTGCAGGATATAAACAGCGCCATTTGTAAATTGGGAAAGCATCTGATCACCGATCTTGGTTTGATTAGATAATGTAAGGGCAGAGGAGATATCCAGAGTCTGATAGACCCCAGATTTCTCCCCATTGAGGTTATAGGGGATATTTGTATTCCTGTTATAGCATTAAAAGTGCTAAAAAAAAATTAAAGGGACAGTGTAAAAATAATTGAAAAAATCAAAATAACAAAATAATGAAAAAAAACCTTGCCCCCCCCCCCCCATGCACGTGCACACCTGTGTGCAGGAGCGTTGACCCTGTACTGGTATGTAAACAGCGGTTGCACCATACATGTCAGGTATCACCACAAATGTCAGATGAAGGGCAGTAATTCTAACACCAGACCTCCTCTGTAGATCTAAAATGGTAGCTTGTAAAGGCTTTTAAAACATTGCCTATGGATGTTAAAAATGTTTGCAGTTTGTCACCATTGCATGGGGCATGTGCAGTTTTAAATCATGTCATGTTTGGTATCTATTTACTCGGCATACCATCATCTTTTAGATTTTACCAAATAATTGGCCAACATATTGTGTTTTTGTGCATTAAAAGTAAAAAAAAGTGCATTTTTTTAATTTGCATTTGAATAATCATTGTGACATGAAAAAATGTAGCACCCACCATTTTATTCACTAGGGTGTCTACTTTAAACAAATATATAATGTTTGGGGTTTAAATTAATTTTCTAGCAAAAAATACAGATTTTTTTCATGTGACCAAAAAGTGTCAGAATAGGCTTGATCTTCAGGTGGTTAGAAGAGTGAGTGATGTGTGGCATAAACTTCTAATGCTGGGCATAGAATGCCCCCACCACCCAAAAATGACCCCTTTTTGGAAAGTAGACACCCCAAACTATTTGCTGAGTGGCATGTTGAATCAGTAAATGAAATAATTTTTTTACCACAAGTTTTTGGAAAATTACAAAAAAATTTTTTTTTTTACACAAAATTGTCACTTAAATGATTTACTGCTCACATGTGCCATGGGTATATGTGGAATTACACCCCAAAATACATTCTGCTACTTCTCCTAAGTATGGGGGTACCACATGTGAGACATTTTGGCAGTCTAGCCAAGTACAGGACCCCAAAATACAATAAGCACCTTTTAAAGGGATTTATTTCCACATTACACTTCCTGACTCCCTATCACAGTTTTGGAGGCCCTGAAATTCCAGGATAGCACCAAACCCCCCCAAATGACCCCTTTTTGGAAAGTAGACACCCCAAGGAATTTGATAATAAGCATGGTAAGTATTTTGCAGATCTCGTTTGTTGCCACATGTTCTTGGAAAATGAATTTTTTATATTTCAAAACCTTGTAGGAAAAAATGAGATCTGCAAAAAACTCACCATACCTATTTTTAAATTCCTTGGGGTGTCTACTTTCCAGAAAGGGGTCATTTGGGGGAGTCTGGTGCTATCCTGACATTTCACGGCCTTCAAAACTGTGATAGGTAGTGAGGAAGTGAAATGAGGAGGTTCCACACCTTTGGGATTTCAAAGCAGTCATTGGATTTCAGGCTCCTGTATGTCGCTAGGCTCCCAAAAAGTCTCACACATGTGGTACCCCCATAGTTGGTAGAAGTAGCAGAATGTATTTGGAGTGTAATTCCACATATACCCATGGCTTGTGTGACAAATATATAATTTAAGTTGCAACTTTGTGTAAAGAAAAAAATTTTTTTTCCAAAAACTTGTGGAAAAAAATAAATCTTCCATGGACTCAATATGCCTCTCAGCAGAAAGCTTAGGGTGTCTACTTTCTGAAAAGGGGTCATTTGGGGGTGTTTGTACTCCTCTGGTATTTTAGCACCTCAAGAAATGTGATGAGAAGTCAAAGTAAAAGCTGTGTAAATTCCATTATCTATCCCATAGTTTGTAGACGCTATAACTTTCACAAAGCAATCAATATACACTTATTGGGAATGTTTTTAACAAAAACATGTAGTAGAATACATTTTGGCCTAAATTTATGATGAAATTTAATTTTTTTGATATTTGTTATGACATAAATGAGAAAATATTGTTTTTATTAAAAATTTTGGTCTTTTTTTGTTTATAGAGCAGAAAATAAGAAGTGCACAGGTGATCAATGACCACTAAGGGAAAACTATTTGTGTGAAAAAAAGGATGCAAATTTCATTTACTTACACAATAATCAATAAACAGAATTCCGCACCCTATCACCTACAAAAATATCTACTATACCCAAAAGAAAAGTAAACTTTCACCCTTGAAAGTATATGTACATGTAACTAGACTCTTCTTTAAACATAGATGAATCTATCCCAATATACAATAAAATAATACAGAAATACAATTTACAATAAAATAAATAAAATAAATTGTAAATTAAAATTAATATCCCAAAAAATTATATATCAAACTAAATGTCCCAAAAAATAAATGTCCAAAATGTCTCTGTAAAGATATCTTTTCAAATTCCAAAGCAAACTCGTATCATCTTTAATCATCCAGTATGGAAATTCCAAAATTCTTTGTGAACCTCAAAAAAATAAACTTCTGATAGTGTATTACCTTTAAACTGAACATACATGTAAAATAGTGAAACCGTTTGTGTATTTGGTATATAAGAAGGGTGTATATACATTGCTACTATTTAGTTGGATTCACAGTATATGTTGATCCTTTTTAGCATTTTAATTACATGGGGATTTAGATCAGGTATGGGGGCGTGTACCTGTTAGGGGGAGTGGGGGGTCATTAAGATGGAGTTTATGTTACAGTATAGGAACACAGTTATATGTTTCTAGTATAGATGCTGTGTGATTGCAGTGTTTGTATAGGGATTGCAGTGTTTGTATAGGGATTGCAGTGTTTGTATAGGGATTGCAGTGTTTGTATAGGGATTGCAGTGTTCGTATAGGGATTGTAGTGTTTCTATAGGGATTGCAGTGTTCGTATAGGGATTGCAGTGTTCGTATAGGGATTGCAGTTCTCGTATAGGGATTGCAGTGTTCGTATAGGAATTGCAGTTCTCGTATAGGGATTGCAGTGTTCCCATAGGGATTGTAGTGCTCGTATAGGGATTGCAGTGTTCGTATAGGGATTGCAGTGTTTGTACAGGGATTGCAGTGTTCGTATAGGGATTGCAGTGTTCGTATAGGGATTGCAGTGTTCGTATAGGGATTGCAGTGTTCGTACAGGGATTGCAGTGTTCGTATAGGGATTGCAGTGTTCGTATAGGGATTGCAGTGCTCGTATAGGGATTGCAGTGTTCGTATAGGGATTGCAGTTCTCGTATAGGGATTGCAGTGTTCGTATAGGGATTGCAGTGTTCGTATAGGGATTGCAGTTCTCGTATAGGGATTGCAGTTCTCGTATAGGGATTGCAGTGTTCCTATAGGGATTGCAGTGTTCGTATAGGGATTGCAGTTCTCGTATAGGGATTGCAGTTCTCGTATAGGGATTGCAGTGTTCGTATAGGGATTGCAGTGCTCGTATAGGGATTGCAGTGTTCATACAGGGATTGCAGTGTTCGTATAGGGATTGCAGTGCTCGTATAGGGATTGCAGTGCTCGTATAGGGATTGTAGTGCTCGTATAGGGATTGCAGTGCTCGTATAGGGATTGCAGTGTTCGTATAGGGATTGTAGTGCTCGTATAGGGATTGCAGTGCTCGTATAGGGATTGCAGTGTTCGTATAGGAATTGCAGTGCTCGTATAGGGATTGCAGTGTTTGTATAGGGATTGCAGTGCTCGTATAGGGATTGCAGTGCTCATATAGGGAATGGGAATAAAGATATACATGCCACCATTTTTCCATATAGTAAGATGGCGGTATCGATTTCCTGCCCATGATGTGGGACAGAATATAAGGAACCACCACTCAGACATCTTGATCCCTTGTGAAAAAGTCCAGGAAGTGATGAAACGCGTCGGGACAAGTGACGTCTCATGCACTCACGCAAAACCGGAAGTGTGGTGGTGGCCATTTTGGAAGTGGGAACATGCGGTTCTCTATACATAGGACTACACCTGAGCTGTTCTGAATGCTGGAAGTTGATATTCTTCAATTGTAATGTAAGATATTCAATAAATATTGACTTCTGTTACTATATAGCGCTGATTGTCTCCTATCTCACCTGATGAGGAATATGGAAGAGTGCCAACAGGAACATTAGGAAGCCTGGAGAGTGCGACTATCCCCTGAAAGCCTGGGATTTATTTCCAGAGGGGAATGATCCATTGTTGCCCCAGTTGGAGGAGAGCACTTTATTGTTCACTATTATTGAGTTTGTAGTGCTCACTATTAGAGATTTGGGTTATTCTCCATCCTCACTATTTGGAGGTGATCACGTTTCATCGTTTGGACTTGGAATGGTCACTCTTCTGATTCTTGTCACGAGTGTATTTACATATTCAGAGATTGATATATTGGTAGAGGAATTGTTTTTCACGTGTGAGCTCACGTTATGCAGTTGGCATGATACACGGTTCTTTCACTATTTTACATGTATGTTCAGTTTAAAGGTAATACACGATCAGAAGTTTATTTTTTTGAGGTTCAAAGAGAATTTTGGAATTTCCATACTGGATGATTAAAGATGATACGAGTTTGATTTGGAATTGGGACATTTAGTTTGATATATAATATTTTAGTTTTTTTATTTTATTTTATTGTATATTGGGATAGATTCATCTATGTTTAAAGAAGAGTTTAGTTACATGTTCATTTATGTACCGTATTGCATGACCGCGCAATTGTCAGTAACACAAGTGCAGTGCTGTATAGCAAAAAAATGGCGTAAATTCCATTATCTCTCCCATAGTTTGTAGACGCTATAACTATCACACAAAGCAATCAATATACACTTATTGGGATGTTTTACCAAAAACATGGAGCAGAATACATTTTGGCCTAAATTTATGACTAACTTTGAGTTTATATATTTTTATATAGTTTATATATTTTTTATAGCCAAAAGTAAAAAATATTGTTTTTTTTTTCAAAATTTTTGGTCTTTTTTTGTTTATAGCGCAAAAAATAAAAAGCGCACAGGTGATCAAATACCTCCGAAAGAAAGCTCTATTTGTGTGAAAAAAAGGACATAAATTTAATTTGGGTGCAGCATTGCATGACCGCACAATTATCCGTTGAATTAGTAGAGCGCCAGAGGTCTGGTTAAGAAGGGGGGTAAATCCTCAGGATGGCGAGGGGTTAAACTGGGTCCTAGTGCCTGCCGGTGCCGTCATTGGTGACAGGCGCGCCTGGGTCATATTGCCTGCCGGTGCCGTCATTGGTGACAGGTGCGCCTGGGTCATATTGCCTGCCGGTGCCGTCATTGGTGACAGGTGAGCCTGGGTCATATTGCCTGCCGGTGCCGTCATTGGTGACAGGTGCGTCTGGGTCATATTGCCTGCCGGTGCCGTCATTGGTGGAAGGCGCTGCTGGGTCCTAGTGCCTGCCGGTGCCATCATTGGTGACAGGCGCGCCTGGGTCATATTGCCTGCCGGTGCCGTCATTGGTGACAGGTGCGCCTGGGTCATATTGCCTGCTGGTGCCGTCATTGGTGACAGGTGAGCCTGGGTCATATTGCCTGCCGGTGCCGTCATTGGTGACAGGTGCGTCTGGGTCATATTGCCTGCCGGTGCCGTCATTGGTGGAAGGCGCTGCTGGGTCCTAGTGCCTGCCGGTGCCATCATTGGTGACAGGCGCGCCTGGGTCATATTGCCTGCCGGTGCCGTCATTGGTGACAGGTGCCCCTGGGTCATATTGCCTGCCGGTGCCGTCATTGGTGGAAGGTACTACTGGGTCCTAGTGCCTGCCAGTGCTGTCAATTGTGATAGGCGCGCCTGAGTCCTAGTGCCTGCCGGTGCCATCATTGGTGACAGGCACACCCGGGTCCTAGTGCCTGCCGGTGCCGTCATTGATGACAGGCGCACCCGGGTCATATTGGCTGCCGGTGCCATCATTGGTGACAGGCGCGCCTGGGTTCTAGTGCCCGCCAGTGCCATCATTGGTGACAAGCGCGCCTGGGTCATATTGCCTGCCGGTGCCGTCATTGGTGACAGGCGCGCCTGGGTCATATTGCCTGCTGGTGCCGTCATTGGTGACATGTGCGCCTGGGTCATATTGCCTGCCGGTGCCGTCATTGGTGGCAGGCGCTACTGGGTCCTAGTGCTTGCCAGTGCTGTCAATTGTGATAGGCGCACCCGGGTCCTAGTGCCTGCCGGTGCCGTCATTGGTGATAGGCGCACCCGGGTCCTAGTGCCTGCCGGTGCCGTCATTGGTGATAGGCGCACCCGGGTCCTAGTGCCTGCCGGTGCCGTCATTGATGACAGGCGCACCCGGGTCATATTGTCTGCCGGTGCCGTCATTGGTGACAGGCGCGCCTGGGTCCTAGTGCCTGCCGGTGCCATCATTGGTGACAGGCGCGCCTGGGTCATATTGCCTGCTGGTGCCGTCATTGGTGACAGGCACGCCTGGGTCCTAGTGCCTGCCGGTGCCATCATTGGTGACAGGCGCACCTGGGTCATATTGCCTGCTGGTGCCGTCATTGGTGACAGGCACGCCTGGGTCCTAGTGCCTGCCGGTGCCATCATTGGTGACAGGCGCGCCTGGGTCCTAGTGCCTGCCGGTGCCATCATTGGTGACAGGCGTGCCTGGGTCCTACTGCCCACCTGCCTGTATGTCTTGTCAGATTCGTGCGTCATGGCGATCTTCTCATTCCTGGACAGAAACAATGGCCGTGAAATGACAGAGCTGAATCCTTTAAGGCCCCGTGGGTGTCTGCCATCCGGTCCAGGGGCTTTATTCAGTCTAAATATTTCTGGATCATATCAACTGTGAGCCAATGTGGATCATCTGGGGGGGTGTCAGTACCACCCCCCATTATGGACAAGAGCCCCCCCATGCTCCTTTGTATACACAGAGCTGAAGAAGGGATTTCATACATTGTCCTTCTCTTTGTCCCCCCCCCCCCCTAGATGGTTCTGTAAAGGGCCTACATGCTGGGACCAGACCTTTCTACTATTCATATATTGGAGGAATGTTTTGGGGTCGTCCTAATATCTTTCTGTCGTTTGTTTTCAGTTTTTGTGCCTTTATTTCCTTTTTGCATCTTCTGTTCTATTCTTTGTAATGTGTAAACGATGATCGCGTTCCTTCATTGTTATATTTAATAAAAGCTCTTTTCTTATTATCTATCTCTTTTGTAACTTTGGCCGTAAGCCACATAGGTTGGATTTGTAGCCTTTTATACTTGTTGCCCATGGGAATATATTTTGCAGTGTGGTCACATACAGTCTTTGGGAAGAACTCCCATTTCTGTGTTGTGTTCATCGATGCCAATATTCCCTCCCAGTCTAAGTCTTGGAGAGCAGCTCTCAGCTTTGGAAAATTAGCTCTCTTAAAATTGAGCATTTTTATTTTTCCTGTGCTTACTGTTTATAGCTAACAATAAATGAAATCATGTTGTGGTCACTGCTACCCAGATGTTATTTTATATGGACATTCATAATAAGCTCTGCATGGTTGAAGATGACCAGGTCCAGCAGAGCATCATTCCTAGTTGGGGCCTCTATGAACTGGACCATAAAATTGTCCTGTAGTAGGTTTATACATTTTTGGCCTTTAACTGTTCCTGCAGTACCATTACTCCAGTCAATTTCCGGGTCGTTACCATCCCCCATTATTATCACTGTCCCAGCCCTTTCCATCTGTGGGAGGAGCTGAGTCTCCACCTCCTCATTAACACTGGGAGGCCTATAACAAACTCCAATGATGACCTTTGTAGTACCGCCCCCCCATGTGCAGCTCCACCCATAATACTTCAGCCTCATCACACTCTCCATCAACTAGGTCCTCTTTCACACTCGCTCTGAGATCACTTCTCACATAGAGACAGACACCACCACCTTTCCTATTACCCCGTCTCTCCGAAAGAGAACCTAGCCAGGAATATGAATGGCCCAGTCATGTGAGGAATGAAGCCAAGATTCAGCAATACCAATTCAGTCCTAGTTCTCTTCATGCACCAAACCTTCCAACTCACCTATTGTGCTGGGCACACTTCTGGCATTGGGGAACAAACACTTTCATTCGCCGACACCTTGTTCATTCGCCGACACCTTGTTCATTCGCCGACACCTTGTTCACATGGATTTTTTATTTGCATACAAATGGTACCAATTGCACTGGTTGTTTGTAACATGGGAACCTTCTTATCATCTACCATAGCCCTCCCCCCATCTTTCCCCATTCCACCCCCCATTAAGTATTGACCCATCTGATCTGTCTACCCCGTTATAATACCTGATGTACAGGAAGACAGGACTTCAGTGAGGAACATTTCCCTCACTCAGGACCGGAAAGTGGCTTCTCCCCTGTGTGAGATCTGTGATGTATGTAAACACTGGACTTCTGTGAAAAGCATTTCCCGCACTCAGGACAAGAATACGGCTTCTCCCCAGTGTGAGATCTCTGATGTCTGTTAATATGGGATTTAACTGAAAAACATTTCCCACACATAGGACAGGAATACGGCTTCTCTCCCGTGTGAGATCTCTGATGTGTGTAAAGACTGGACTTCACTGAAAAACATTTCCCACACTCAGGACAAGAATATGGTTTCTCCCCAGTGTGAGATCTCTGATGTGTGTTAAAATAGGACTTAACTGAAAAACATTTCCCACACTCAGGACAGGAATACGGCTTCTCTCCCGTGTGAGATCTCTGATGTGCGTAAAGACTGGACTTCACTGAAAAACATTTCCCACACTCAGGGCAGGAATACGGCTTCTCTCCTGTGTGAGATCTTTGATGTATGTAAAGACTAGACTTCAATGAAAAACATTTCCCACACTCAGGACAGAAATGTGGCTTCTCCCCTGTGTGAGATCTCTGATGATAATCAAGTTTGGACTTCAGTGAAAACCATTTCCCGCACTCAGAACAAGAATACAGCTTCTCCCCTGTGTGAGATCTCTGATGACTTTTAAAATGGGACTTAACTGAAAAACATTTCCCACACTCAGGACAGGAATATGGCTTCTCTCCCGTGTGAGATCTCTGATGTGTGTAAAGATTGGACTTCAATGAAAAACATTTCCCACACTCAGGACAGGAATACGGCTTCTCCCCTGTGTGAGATCTTTGATGTGTGTAAAGATTGGACTTCACTGAAAAACATTTCCCACACTCAGGACAGGAATACGGCTTCTCCCCTGTGTGAGATCTCTGATGTGTGGAAAGACTGACCTTCTCTGAAAAACATTTCCCGCACTCAGGACAGGAATACGGCTTCTCCCCTGTGTGAGTTCTTTGATGTGTGTAAAGATTGGACTTCTCTGAAAAACATTTCCCGCACTCAGAACAGGAATGTGGCTTCTCCCCTGTATGAAATCTTTTATGCCCATTCAGACCAGATTTAGACTGGAAACCCTTCCCGCACTCTGTACAGGAGAACCTCTTCCCTGTTGGAAGGCCGGCCCGGTCCCGCACAGTCTGAGGTTCCTCAGGATACAAGGAATCCGATGGTCCATCTACACTGGGTGGTGCCGGATGGACATTGGAGGGAGCCGGGTTTTCTCCTGGACTATACTGTGTGATGTCCTCATCTTCTACTTTCCAGTCTGGAGACAAAGTGAGACAATCCTCGGAGGTTTTCCTCATCTCCCGGCCATGGACTAAAATACAAAGACAGAGGATTACTAGACAGGAGCTGATTGGTTCCCCCAAACCAGGACTCCGCCCACATCAGGCAGCTTGATCTCTGAGGAGTTTACAATTCCACCCTCAAGGGAACTAGGAAATGGCTCCTCTGATCTCCTACCAGGTCATTTCTTTATTCATGGACCTTAGTCAGAGAGTGAGGAAACAACCAGAACTGTCTTTTATAGGAGGGACAGTGATGAGGGGATTATAGGACGAGGGTCCCCACCCCCTCTATCACTCATCGCCATCTTCCCAACACAAGAAGTACTGCACTTCCTTATTTAGTCCATGATTTAGTCATGAAGAACAGCGGGGCTGAGCCCCACCAGAGGTCAGAGAGTGAGGATGGGGGGAGAACAACCAAGATGAAGACTGGACTGATCCTGAAGACCACCATCATTGGGGTATTGACTCCTCCCTCATTATCACTTTCTGTTTAAGGGTCCAAAGTTGGAGGATGTGATCACATTATTATCACCATGTAAAAGTCTGTGCTCCAATCACATCATCCGATATAAAATGTCCAGCTGGGAGGAAATGGGTGTAACAAAAGAGAATCTATATTATGTGTATATATAGCAGTGGGGGGAGAGCAGAAGTCAGGAGTATGTAATGTACAACATAGAGTATATAGTGCAGGGGTCAGGAGTATGTAATGTACAACATAGAGTATATAGTGCAGGGGTCAGGAGTATGTAATGTACAACATATAGTATATAGTGCAGGGGTCAGGCGTATATAATGTACAACAGAGTATATAGTGCAGGGGTCAGGAGTATGTAATGTACAACATAGAGTATATAGTGCAGGGGACAGGAGTATGTAATGTACAACATAGAGTATATAGTGCAGGGGTCAGGAGTATGTAATGTACAACAGAGTATATAGTGCAGGGGTCAGGAGTATGTAATGTACAACATGGAGTATATAGTGCAGGGGTCAGGAGTATGTAATGTAAAATATAGAGTATATAGTGCAGGGGTCAGGAATATGTAATGTACAACATAGAGTATATAGTGCAGGGGTCAGGAGTATGTAATGTACAACATAGAGTATATAGTGCAGGGGTCAGGAGTATGGAATGTACAATATACATTATACAGTGTAAGGGTCAGAACTCATAATATTGGTATTCAGTAATCAGTGGAAGATTAAATGTTTACTGTAGACAAGTTGCAGAGATCCCACACCGCTGCCTCCCATCTCCTGAGACTGCACTCAGTGACTTGGGTCTGAGACACTACAGACATATCCCTCCACACGGCACAGCCAGCAGATAACAGAACAAGTAACCCTGGGAGAATTGTTCTGTCAGAGATCTTGCTGGACTCATAGACATCTATGGTGAAAATCAACATTTTGCTGCCAGCTGAACCCCAGAACCTCCATAAATCCAGTCTAGATACATAAATTGTGTCTGCAGCACAGAGAAGGAAGATTATCCGAGAGAAATCCAGGAATACAGGACGGGGAACACAGCTCAGGAAAGTGACCAGGGGATTACAGGCTGATATCACCCAGTCCCCGCCCTACTCTGGACCAATCAGTGAGCAGTATGGGTGGAGGAATGGATTTAGTGTTCATGACCCACCTGTGCTGATCTCTGTAGGAGTGTCCTCCTCTATAAATGTCCCCGTTATTCCATCCTCCTCCATAGACTGCTGATCATCCCTCACATACGCCTCTTCTTCTTCTGCTTTCACCTCAAATTCTATATCGATTGGATCTCCACTCTAAATCAAGGAAATGAGAGAAAATATCATCTGTAAAATATAAGGTCACATAAAAAAACTCCATGTTCTAGATGCTCCATCCCACCAACCTTGCAATGGTGAGGGATGGTGTGACCTTCCTGTGTGGAATCCCGGGAATACAGAGGACGGGGACATCTCTCTGGTGGGTTCCTGGTATTAGGTGGCTCCATCATATCCTTGTGTCCTTCTGAAAACTCCTCCATCACTCCATACTCCTCATCCTCCTCTTTAAATTCTTCCTTAACAACAATATTATAATCCCCGAGGTTTCCACTCTGAATATATAATAAAAATGACATCAATGGTAACAATGCAGATAATGTACAGATCCTAATGATACTATCAGTGATTGTTCCTCATCTACCTGATGATGGGGAGGGATGGTGTGACCTTCCTGTGTGGAATCCCGGGAATCCAGAGGACGGGGACATCTCTCTGGTGGGTTCCCATGACTGGATCCATCTGTAGGAAACACACACACTGACTGAATCCATTGTTTCTATGTGTTTATCAGATGATGGGGGATCTAGGTGGATCCTCCGTACTGCTCTCTCCTTTACAATAAAGTCTCCTCTTACCCGGTGATGTGAGGGGCGGCTGATTGTCCATCATGACGTCCTTGTAGAGATCCTTGTGTCCTTCTAAATATTGATGTGTATCATCATCTGCTGGAGATAAAAGACATCATAGTGACAATGGAGGAAGAGGACGGACATGACTACGGAGGAAGAGGACGGACAGGACTATAGACAAAGAGGATGGACATGACTATGGACGAAGAGGACGGACATGACGGGGGGCTACTGGGTGTAAATAGAACATAACATCTTATTACCGTTTTATGACTGTAGCCTGTGTCTGGTCTGTGTTTGAGAATCATCCCCCCCATTCATGTGATCCTTATCAGTTCCTAATTGGGGTGGAGATGAGTGCTCATTGGGCCATCTCCCTATAAATTTAGATCAGCTAATGGAAGATCACTGATGGGGGGCACAGGCACTGATGGGGGAAGATCACTGATGGGGGGCACAGTCACTGATGGGGGAAGATCACTGATGGGGTGGCTGCTTTTGAGTGAGTTCTGCGTTGATGGAGTGCTAAGAAGCAGTTGAACTCAAGCAGCAGGAAGATACAACAAGAAACTCTCCTGCATGCTGGACAGACTGCAAGCAAACACCCCGGGAAACATCTCCTACAAGTCTGAGTCCCACTCCGTGTGCCTTTCATATTTCCCCTCTACGCCTCCTTCTCATATTACTTTCCTGTGTTCCAAAAATCTCACCCCTCTGCTCCACCCCAGAACTTGTACATCTCCCCCTCACTGCTACCAACTCCCTACTACTGCTCTCATCACCTCCTGCTGATACTTCACTCTCCTGCTGACCCAAACACCAGGACTGGAAGACATGTGCGCTCATGTACATCCCGCTCCCATGTTACTTTCTGCACCCTCCTTCTCCTAACCTCTGGGGATATCTCCCCAAACCCTGGTCCTCCACTATCTCACCCCCACACCAGGCACCCTCCTTCTTCTCCTATCCTCTGGGGATATCTCCCCAAACTCTGGTCCTCCAGTATTTCACCCCCACATCAGGCATCCTCCTTCTTCTCCTAACCTCTGGGGATATCTCCCCAAACCCTGGTCCTCCAGTATTTCACCCCCACATCAGGCATCCTCCTTCTTCTCCTAACCTCTGGGGATATCTCCCCAAACCCTGGTCCTCCAGTAATTCACCCCCACACCAGGCATCCTCTTTCCTCCAGGAATAGCTGCAATCCCCTCAATTTAATATCAGTCCCCGTGCTCACAAAAACCACCCTCCCTTTTTCATGTGTGCTCTGGAATGCCCACTCTGTCTGTAATAATCTCACCTCTGTCCATGACCTTTTTGTCTCCCGCTCCCTTAACATACTAGCAATTACAGAAACCTGACTCCAAGCAGCAGATTCTGCTTCCCCCGCAGCACTTCCCTATGGAGGCCTCATCTGGACCCACTCACCCAGACCCAGTGGTCAGAAAGGTGGTGGGGTTGGTTTGCTTCTATCCCCACTGAGCACCTTTCAAGTCCTCCCTAACCCTCCCTCTCTATCCTTCTCTTCTTTCCAGACTCACTGCATCCGGCTGTTTTCTCCCATTTCTCTGAGGATTGCAGTGATCTATCGGCCTCCTGCACCCGTGTCCCGCTTTCTTGATGATTTCTCCACCTGGGTACCCTACTTTCTGTCCTCTAAACTACAAAACTATCATTCTCAGAGATTTTACCATCCCTATTAATGTCAACAACCCGGCTACATCCCAACTCTGCTACATAACCTCATCTTTTGCATTAGCACAATGTATACCGTCCTCCACTCACTCTGATGGGAATACATTAGACCTTGTTTTCTCCCATCTTTGCACTCCCTACAACCTCACAAACACCCCCTTTCCTCTCTCTGATCACAATCTCATCACCTTCACAGTCTCCTCATCTTCAAACACCTATCCCTCCAAGCAGCAAACAATTACCCGCAGAAACCTTCACAACTTGAACCCGGCTCCTTTCCACTCTGCAACTGACCAACTCTATGACAGAATCTCTCCCCTGTCCTGCCCTGACCTGGCCACTGCTGTCTACAACAGTTTGCTCTCATTCACATTAGACTGACTTGCTCCTCTAACAACACGAAGCATCAAGCCCATCAGACCATTACATCCGTGGCAGACTGACCACACCAGAAATGATTGTTGGAGTGATTGTGGCATAAAACCAAATCTCAGCAAGCATTCACCCGATATAAATCTGCTTTCTTCACATACAATTCCTCCCTCCATGCTGCCAAACAAGACGACTTTGTCGCTCTCATCAATACCTTGTCATCCAGTCCTCGTTGTCTCTTCTCTACTTTTAACTCTCTACTTTCTCCACCTCCACCCAGTACCTCACTCACTGCTCATGAGATTGCAAATCATTTCAAAAACAAGATTGATGCAATCTGTAGGGACATCGCCACTGCACAGACATCCATCCCACTTAGCATACCTTATACTAAACCTCCCTCAACACTTTCCTCTTCTGACCTCGCTACTACTGAAGAGGTCACTAAGGTTTTCTCATAAGCCCGTCTCAGCACCTGCCCCCTGGATTCTGTCCCCTCACAACTACTACTGTCACCCTCTTTTCCATCCTATGCTCCCTCACTCACATCTTCAATCTCTCCCTCTCTACTGGTGCCTTCCCCTCCCCTCTAAAGCATGCGCACATCACTCCCATACTTAACAAGCCCTCCCTGGACCCCACCAACCTGAACAACTTAAGACCCATCTCCCTGATGCCATTTACCTCTAAACTCCTAGAACGTTTAGTCTACAATCACCTGAGCTCCTCCCTCACCGACAACAACCTTCTTCACCCTTTACAGTCTGGCTTTCCCTCACTACACTCCACTGAAACTGCCCTACTAAAACTCACTGATGATCTACAGTCTGCTAAAACCAATGGCCACTACTTCGTACTGATCCCAACCGATGGCCACTACTCCGCACTCACCCCAGCCGATGGCCACTACTCCGCACTCACCCCAGCCGATGGCCACTACTCCGCACTCACCCCAGCCGATGGCCACTACTCCGCACTCACCCCAGCCGATGGCCACTACTCCGCACTCATCCCAGCCGATGGCCACTACTCCGCACTCATCCCAGCCGATGGCCACTACTCCGCACTCATCCCAGCCGATGGCCACTACTCCGCACTCATCCCAACCGATGGCCACTACTCCGCACTCATCCCAACCGATGGCCACTACTCCGCACTCATCCCAACCGATGGCCACTACTCCGCACTCATCCCAACCGATGGCCACTACTCCGCACTCATCTCAACCGATGGCCACTACTCCGCACTCATCCCAACCGATGGCCACTACTCCGCACTCATCCCAATGGCCACTACTTGGTACTCATCCCAAACGATGGCCACTACTCGGTACTCATCCCAAACGATGGCCACTACTCCGTACTCATCCCGAACGATGGCCACTACTCCGTACTCATCCCAACCGATGGCCACTACTCCGTACTCATCCCAGCTAATGGCCACTACTCCATACTCATCCCAACCAATGGCCACTACTCCGTACTCTTACTACTTGACCCCCTCCTCCTCAAAAAACTACATTCTCTTGGCTTCCGAGACTCTGCTCTCTCCTGGTTCTCCTCCTACCTATTGCAGAGCTCCTTCAGTGTTACCGATAACTCTGCCTCCTCCTCTTCACTCCCTCTCTCTGTAGGGGTCCCTCAAGGCTCTGTCCTTGGACCCCTTCTCTTCTTCATCTACACCTCCTCCCTTGGTCACTTGATAAACTCCCACAGCTTTAAGTACCATCTCTATGCTGATGACACACAAATCTATCTTTCTACCCCTTACCTCGCGCCTTCAGTCTCCTCCTCACCTCACCCCTTCAGTCTCCTCACCTCACCCCTCCCCTTCAGTCTCCTCTCGCATTACTAACCTACTAGGTGACATATCGGCATGGATGTCACTCCACTTCCTCAAACTCAATCTTTCCAAAACTGAGCTCTTAGTATTCCCTCCAGCCCGTGCCCCCTCCCCTAACTTCTCCATCAAGATCAATAATACAATCATCAGTCCCTCCCCTCATGCCAGGGTACTAGGTGTAATCCTAGACTCCCATCTGTCCTTTCAGTCCCAAATCCAATCACTGTCCAAATCTTGCAGACTTCACCTCCCCAACATCTCCAAGATACGCCCATTCCTAATCTCAGAAAACACTAAGCAACTTATTCCCTCCCTTGTTATCTCGCCTTGACTATTGTAACTCCCTCCTCATTGTCAACCTCATCGCAGGCTATCCCTTCTTCAGTCTTTCATGAATGCTGCTGCCAGACTCATCCACCTTACTAACCGTTGTGTATCTGCCACCCCTCTCTGCCAATCCCTCCACTGGCCTCTACTCAGTGTCCTCTACCCCTCTGTGCCAATCCCTCCACTGGCCTCCACTCGGTGTCCTCCCCCCCTCTCTGCCAATCCCTCCACTGGCCTCCATTCAGTGTCCTCCACCCCTCTCTGCCAATCCCTCCACTGCTCTCCATTCAGTGTCCTCCATCCCTCTCTGCCAATCCCTCCACTGGCCTCCATTCAGTGTCCTCCACCCCTCTCTGCCAATTCCTCCACTGGCCTCCATTCAGTGTCCTCCATCCCTCTCTGCCAATCCCTCCACTGGCCTCCACTCAGTGTCCTCCACACCTCTCTGACAATCCCTCCACTGGCTTCCCTTTGCCCAACGGAGAAAATTCAAAACACTAACAATAACATATAAAGCCATTTATAACTTTGCCCCAAAGTACATCACTGATCTTGTCTCTAAATATCACCCAAACCGTCCTCTCCGCTCCTCGCAAGACCTACTCTCTAGCTCCCTTGTCTCCTCCTCCATGCTCGTCTCCAGGACTTCTCCAGAGCTTCCCCCATCCTCTGGAACTCTCTACTCCAATTTATCAGACTATCGCCTACTCTGTTCACTTTTAGGTGATCTCTGAAAACCTATCTCTTCAGGGAAGCCTATCCTGCCCTCAGCTAATACTGGAATCTTCTACTCCTCCTACCAGTCCATCCCCCACAGTTATTACCTTTTGTACCACTAGCCCCTCCCTCCTAGATTGTAAGCTCCCAGGATCAGGGCCCTCCTAACCCTCTTGTATTGATCTGTATTGTTGTTGTATTGTCTCCCGTTATATTGTAAAGCGCTGAGCAAACTGTTGGCGCCATAAATCCTGTATAATAATAATTACCTCCTCTACTGCCACGTCCAGCAACCTCTCCGATCTCCTTCAGACCAAAGGGAACGTTTTATCTTTATTCCAGATCACTTCCTGTCTGTTCCTGACATCACTTCCTGTTCATATTCCATAGAGAAGTCCTGTCTGGGTAGTAGAAATGAGATCACCATCTTGTGGAGTTCAGATGAACTGCAGCCCCGAGAAATGTCCCCTAATAACCATTCCTGCATTGTATCTACCTTACAGAGATATCAGGGAAGTTCAAAAAGAACTAAAAAATGTAAGAAACAATAAACCTAACTCTTATGCAACAAACTGTTTAAAAAAGATATTTTACTACAGATAGAAAAGTCTTAAAGACACAGAACACAAGATAAAAACAAAATGCATAATAAAACAGAGACCTCTAAAATCTGACACACTACCCATAATGTCCCTCCTTCTGTCAGGGCTCCCGGGTATGACCAGAGGTGTGTGACTGACGCAGGGAAACGCAGACTTCAGATATATTATAAACAATATAATTTATTAACACTAACAATACAAACATAAACGCAGTGCAATACTAAAACATAACACAGTGCAAACGAACCAAACCAACCACCCACAGATGACAGTACATATAATGCAAGCGTCGTCAGGCAGGCCGGGTCAATAACAATCGGGCAGGTAGGTACAGGGGGAGCAAGCGGAGAATGGTCGGGGTCACAAGCCAGGTTCAGCAGGTAGCGGGCAGCATGGTACAGAGGGTCAGGCAGAGGAGAATGGTCAGACAAGCCAGGGATCAGAGCAGGGTCAGCAACGAATCAGACAGGAACAGGGAGCAGGAACAGGATACAGGGCCCAGGAAAACACACACCAAGGCCGAGTCTGCAGGTCTGGCCATCCCTTAAATACACCAGTATAATCAGTTCCAGGTGTTTGACTGGCTGCAAGGTTGAGTTTCTGATTGCTGGGAGCACCCGCTGGCCAGCCCTGGTACTGCAGCTCATAAGGCAGGTGAGTCCCACCATTGCTGGCCAGTCCATTCCTGACACCTTCATATCAGAGAGAGACAGACTACCCAGAATGTACCATACTTCATATCAGAGAGAGAGAGACTACCCAGAATGTCCCGTCCTTCATATCAGAGAGAGACAGACTACCTAGAATGTCCCGTCCTTCATATCAGAGAATGAGACAGACTACCCAGAAAGTCCCATCCTTCATATCAGAGAACGAGACAGACTACCCAGAAAGTCCCATCCTTCATATCAGAGAACGAGACAGCCTACCCAGAATGTCCCGTCCTTCATATCAGAGAACGATACAGACTACCCAGAATGTCCCGTCCTTCATATCAGAGAACGATACAGACTACCCAGAATGTCTCGTCCTTCATATCAGAGACCAAGACAGGCTACCCAGAATGTCCCATCCTTCATATTAGAGACCAAGACAGGCTACCCAGAATGTCCCATCCTTCATATCAGAGAATGAGACAGACTACCCAGAGTGTCCCCTCCGTCATATCAGAGACAGAGACAAACTGCCCAGAATCTCCCATCCTTCATATCAGAGAGAGATAGACTACCCAGAATGTCCCGTCCTTCATATCAGAGAGAGACAGACTACCTAGAATGTCCCGTCCTTCATATCAGAGAATGAGACAGACTACCCAGAAAGTCCCATCCTTCATATCAGAGAACGAGACAGACTACCCAGAAAGTCCCATCCTTCATATCAGAGAACGAGACAGCCTACCCAGAATGTCCCGTCCTTCATATCAGAGAACGATACAGACTACCCAGAATGTCCCGTCCTTCATATCAGAGAACGATACAGACTACCCAGAATGTCCCGTCCTTCATATCAGAGACCGAGACAGGCTACCCAGAATGTCCCATCCTTCATATTAGAGACCAAGACAGGCTACCCAGAATGTCCCATCCTTCATATCAGAGAATGAGACAGACTACCCAGAGTGTCCCCTCCGTCATATCAGAGACAGAGACAAACTGCCCAGAATCTCCCATCCTTCATATCAGAGAGAGATAGACTACCCAGAATGTCCCAACCTTCATATCAGAGAGAGACAGACTACCCAGAACATCTTGTCCTTCATATCAGAGAGAGACAGACTACTCAGAATGTCCTATCCTTCATATCAGAGAGAGACAGACTACCCAGAATGTCCCATCCTTCATATCAGACAGAGATATACTACTTATAATGTCCCGTCCTTCATATCAGAGAGAGACAGACTACCCAGAATGTCCCGTCCTTCATATCAGAGACAGAGAGACAGACTACCCAGAATTTCCCGTCCTTCATATCAGAGACAGAGAGACAGACTACCCAGAATGTCCCATCCTTCATATCAGAGAATGAGACAGACTACCCAGAATGTTCCGTCCTTCATATCAGAGACCGAGACAGACTACCCAGAATGTCCTGTCCTTCATATGCATTTTGGTGCTGGGCAGTGAGCACAGGGCCCACAAGGGAATGTCTGGCCTTCAGGCCACCCTCATGAAGTCTGTTTCTAATTGTTTGGTCAGACATTCACACCAGTGGCCTGCTGGAGGTCATTCTGTAGGGCTCTGGCAGTGCTCATCCTGTTCCTCCTTGCACAAAGGAGCAGATATCAGTGCTGCTGATGGGTTAAGGACCTTCTACGTCCCTGTCCAGCTCTCCTAGAGTAACTGCCTGTCTCCTGGAATCTCCTCCATGCTCTTGAGACTGTGCTGGGAGACACAGCAAACCTTCTGGCAATGCCATGTATTGATGTGCCATCCTGGAAGAGTTGGAATGCCTGTACAACCTCTGTAGGATTCAGGTATGGCCTCATGCTACCAGTAGTGACACTGACCCGAGCCAAATGCCAAACTAGTGAAAAACAGAAAAGAGGAGTAGGGAAAAAATGTCAGTGACCTCCACCTGTAAAACCATTCCTGTTTTGTGGGTCGTCTCCTTGTTGCCCATCTAGTGCACCTGTTGTTAATGTCATTACCACCAAAGCAGCTGAAAGTGATGAACAACCCCCTCTGCTACTTACCTGATCAGATCCATATCCCATGAGTTTCATTGACTTCATGCCAGACTCGGATTACAGTCTTCCTTTCATATTTTTGAGCCAAGTATTTACCTTCCTGCTGTCACATGGTCACATTGTCTGTATCCTATCTTTCTCAGTGGGAGGAAGCTATACCAAGTTAAATATGATTCCATCAGGTCAGCAGATTTGCTAAGCACAGGTATGGAGTACTCATATGGAAAAAAGGTTACAGTTTTTATGTTCAGTTTTGTTGTTTAATAATGATTAATTTGTGTTTTTTCCTGTTCACTTCACCGCCTGAAGCTTGTGAAAGTAATGATAGGAGCCATATCCCTTTCTACAGCTCATCATATGCAGATACGCTCCCCTGCTAAACAATTACAAATGCTGGGACACTTGAAGTGGTTGTGAACGGGTCCGGCACTCCGGCAGGAGACACACTTACAAGCAGCAGACTTTCATAGAATGGAAAGGTTGTGGGTGGCTCAGGCGCTAGGTTGGGCAGTAGTAGGACGGAAGGCAAGGGTGCTCATTGTAATCCACAAAAACCTGGCATTAGAATTCATCTCTGAGTGCAACGATGATATGGGATGTATGGCTACCGTGGTCTTGCAGATCTCCAATAAGGATCTCCAACTCACCAATGTCTATGCCCCCAACTCCCCTGGCAGACCCTTCTGTAATGCTGCAGCTAATTGGATATTTCATAATCCCAGTATGCATCAGATAGATGGAGGAGACTAACACAGTAGTAAATGATAGAGAGGACAGGTCAACACAAGGTCCACCCATGCAAAGGTGTCTACTGACTCTTCTCATTAGCACAGTTGATTTCTGCCAGAGGATTATTAGACCCCTGGTGATTGGCGGACCCCACACACAGGGAGTTTACTTCATATTCTCACAATACATTTGCCAGGCTAGACTATCTTTATTGCAGCACTTCCCTTTTCCCTCATGTCCATCATACGGCCATATACGACTTGATTATATCAGACCATAGCCCCACCTCTGTTTCTTTGGCAGACCCTCGAACCACAGGCCCCCCAAATATTTGGAGATTTCCTTCCTATTTGACATGTAAGGTGGACTTCATACACGCTGGTAGCGATGCTTGGCTAGAGTACACCACCACTAATGAATCCCATCAATGTGACCCACACTTGTTCTGGGAAGCTGCCAAGCCTTTTATTAGGGGAAGGATGTTTCCTCATATAAAACATTGACAAAGCAGAATACCTCTGAGCACAGAAAGCATTGGCATGAAGCCAAACACCTCTTTGATCTTTGGGTAGAGAATTACAAACATATAAATTGTTCCTATTCTGATTCACAATTGTGTAAATATGGTGATAAGGTGGGTAAGCAAAGGGTCTTTCCAACCAACTCATGTAGCCTCCCTAAAGGATACTTCTGCTACCCTTGTCTCCTCCCCAGAAGAAACCAATAAAATACTGGAAGATATTTGTGCCACTCTATATCTAGATCCAAGACCTTGAGGTGACCACAAAATTCCTAGACTCACTTCATTTACTCACTATTGGCCCCTCCCACCTGTAATCTGTAAATGCTCCATTTCATTAAAGGAAGAGTCTGAGGTGATTAAAGGCTTACCTAGTGGGAAATCACCTGGTCCTGATGGCTACACACCAGCATTGTATAAGATGATGGACTCTCTTCATCCCTCAGCTACTGACAGTATATAACAAGGTTTGGGAGGGGGGCCCATACCTTCCAATGGGTCACCAAGACTATATAAAATTGATTTCTAATAAGGGCAAGGACCCAACTGAACTGAGGTCATACCAACCCATATCCATCCTAAATGTGGACACTAAAATACCCTCTGAAATAGTAGCATCCATCTTGGCTGCAATATTACCCTCCCTTATCCATACTGCCCAGGCTGGCTTTATTAATGGTAGACCAGTGGCTTCCAACATTCAGAAAGTGATTGCAGAGCTGGAACAAGGCAAGGTACACCCGTCTGAGGATCGAGCTATTATTACATTGGATGCTGGAAAAGTCTTGGATAATGTCAGCTATCATTGGCTTGCTCTGGTTCTTCTGATGGCTTTTCAGCAGTATGGATTCTGCACCTTCACCCAGGGTGGTAGCTGCAGGTCTCATATCAGGTGAAATATTGCTGCATGAAGGGTACTCACCAGGGTTGCCCCCCCTTCACCTCTTCTTTTCAACCTTGCCCTGGAACCTTTCTCCCGTTACCTTTCCTCCAGAGCCCCAATACATGGGATTCAGACAGGTCAAGAAGAACTCTGTGTAGTCCTATTTGCCGATGATATTCTTATATTTTATGGCGGATCCTGTGGCAGATATTCACATTCTCCATCAGGTCTTCACAAGCTTCCTACAGTGCTCTGGCCTTTGAATCATTTCTGCTAAGAGTGGAATACTTTCCTTATCTGGAACCAACACCCTTCCCTGGGCCCAGCAGTCTCTCTTCACGTAGCAAATGTTCAGATCACATATTCAGGCATTACGATAGGGAAGGAGCCATCCTCGGTCTATCATTACTACCCTCCACTGATATCTAAAATAGGAAATGAGATGGAAACATGGATGTACCTTCTTCTATCGATTTTTGGCAGATGGCACCTGTTCAAAATGGAGAGCTTTTCTTGCCTTTTGTACCCTCTTCAGACAATTCCTTTACTGCTTAAACAGGGGGAACAAAAAAAAAAAAAAGAGGGTGGAGCAAACTTTCCCAATATTCCATTGTATCACCTTGCCTGTTTATTGTGTATAGGGACAGATTGGATACTTCAGGCTTCCTCATACACCAATTATGATTTGGAGTTGGCAGTGGGACAACCATATGACTTAGCTGCACTCCTGCATTGCAATACAATTGTTCCCCACAAGTATTCAACACAACCTTCTGATACGGGATCTGATTCTTACATGGAGGGACATACAGAGCAAACTGGGCCTGTCACCCCATGTCTCCCAATATTTGCCCATAAGAGACAATCCAATGTTTCCACAAGCTGTTCAATATGCCGCTTTCAACATTTGGAGTTCTAAGGGGCTCTCCTGCGTTGCCTCCATGTATGACACATATTTGAACTATCAGGAACTTTGAAATCTTTCCCAACCCTTGCATCAACTTATGACCTGCCAAGCCATCCCTCTCTCTACTACCTACACCTCTCAGGTTGTATAAACTGGTGCTGCCCAGCCAAGCAACAATGTTTTCAAACTTCCATATCGGATCGCTTCTACAGGAATGGAAATACTCCATATCTGACATCTATTGATCTTTACACTCTCTCTTTACTAAACCTCTACATCCCACATCTGTGAAATCTTGGAGCAAGGTCATACCGGGAGAGAACCTGGTGGGCAACATACTGGAAGGATAGAACAAAGTGCAAAGGCTTGTGGTGAAT
Source organism: Staurois parvus (assembly GCF_062004578.1). Lineage (NCBI taxonomy): Eukaryota > Metazoa > Chordata > Amphibia > Anura > Ranidae > Staurois > Staurois parvus. The sequence continues at coordinate 1,731,664 of NW_028318018.1, forward strand.
GAATCCTGGAGAGTCTCAATGTAAGCTCTTCCATGGGGCCATCATCCCATTTCTATCCACTAAGAACTCTCCACAAATCCACTATATAGTGAGCACCGCCCTCTCTCTTCCACCGATTTCAGGAATGGCCCCCCCGCATCTCAACCTTTTGGGAACAAGTGTTAGCCTACATCTCAGGAGTTTGTGGCTGCTCACTCCCCATGGACCCAGTTCTTCTACAACTCTCCATTCAGCTCAGAAAACCCACATCCACAAATCCCACGGGAACTTGCGGTGGATATTATTATGTTTCCTGGTGGCCCACAGGGCTATTCCTAAGAAATGGACTATTGCCTTGTCCCCACCATCACAGACACTAAAAAAGATCTACGACTTCTGATTTACAGAGAGAAGGTAGACATGGAGCTCAACAACCAAGCCTCAGTCAAACATTTCCATAATAGATGGGACACTTTTATTGCAGCAACACTTACATCCTTGGAGCAATCCTCTATGTTGTCTTCTTTTACTTCTATGGATGGGTTTGTCAAGGTGGTTACATTGTAGAGATCAGACAGCCGTGTATGGAACACGCATTGAGGACACGCATACATACCAGGTGTTACTTGCTCCCCATCTGGCCGTGTATATCTTGGTTTTCTGGTTCATGACGTTGTCATTCTTTTGCTCTCCTGATGTGTCTGTGCGCACTCATGGCCGAACCTTACTTCCTTGGCTTTATCATGACATCTAGGAACATTATGACATTCTGCTCCTCTCACTTATTGGAGTTGGGAACAAAGTCTCAGGCGAGAGTCCATCCATGTTTTCTGATCAGGTATCACACCCGGTCACACCTCCAGGTCAGTTCCTGCCAGAAGATTCCTTCCTCTTTCTTTATTGGAGAGATTATAATTATTTCATTGGCTACTGTGATTTATCTTTTATTCAGAAGTCATGGCAAGAAGTATGAGCTACTCGTCTCCTCTTTCACCCCAGACATATTGCTTCTTTGTCTATCTCTTTAGAAAACTGAAAAAAGAATGTTAAAAAAATGTACTCAGCCAATGACAGTTAATGACTCCATTTTTATTCTTCTCCTGCTATCAATAGCCAATCCGGTCCCACACTTCATCCGTGTCTTTGGGGGCTTCTGATCTCCTTATGAACTGTTTCTTCCATGATGAAGATCAGCCATGGAGTATATCTGAGGTGTATATCAGGGTGTGCTTCTTCCCCACATGAGAGCTGGGATGTCCAGCAACATTCATCTAGAAGACATTTCCCGCACTCAAGGCACTAATACACCTCCAGGGTTGTGTGGGACCCCTGATGTGTGTAAAGATGGGACATCTGTGAAAAACATTTCTCGCACTCAGAACAGGAATATGGCTTCTCCCCTGTATGAGATCTCTGATGTATGTAAAGATGGGACTTCTGTGAAAAACATTTCCCGCACTGAGGACAGGAATGTGGCTTGTCCCCAGTGTGCAATTTCTTATGTCTGTAAAGATTAGACTTATCTGAAAAACACTTCCCGCACTCAGTACAGGAGAACCTCTTCCCTGTTGGAAGGCTGGCCCGGTCCCGCACAGTCTGAGGTTCCTCAGGATATGAGGAATCCGATGGTCCATCTACACTGGGTGGTGCCAGATGGACATTGGAGGGAGCCGGGTTTTCTCCTGGACTATACTGTGTGATGTCCTCATCTTCTACTTTCCAGTCTGGAGACAAAGTGAGACGATCCTCGGAGGTTTTCCTCATCTCCTGGCCATGGACTAAAATACAAAGACAAAGAGGATTACTAGACAGGAGCTGATTGGTTCCCCCAAACCAGGACTCCGCCCACATCAGGCAGCTTGGTCTCTGAGGAGCTTACAATTCCACCCTCAAGGGAACTAGGAAATGGCTCCTCTGATCTCCTACCAGGTCATTTCTTTATTCATGGACCTTAGTCAGAGAGTGAGGAAACAACCAGAACTGTCTTTTATAGGAGGGACAGTGATGAGGGGATTATAGGACGAGGGTCCCCACCCCCTCTATCACTCATCGCCATCTTCCCAACACAAGAAGTACTGCACTTCCTTATTTAGTCCATGATTTAGTCATGAAGAACAGCGGGGCTGAGCCCCACCAGAGGTCAGAGAGTGAGGATGGGGGGAGAACAACCAAGATGAAGACTGGACTGATCCTGAAGACCACCATCATTGGGGTATTGACTCCTCCCTCATTATCACTTTCTGTTTAAGGGTTCAAAGTTGGAGGATGTTATCACATTATTATCACCATGTAAAAGTCTGTGCTCCAATCACATCATCCGATATAAAATGTCCAGCTGGTAGGAAATGGGAGCAAAAGAAGAAAGGCCGATGTAATATACAACATATTGTATAAGATACATCAGATAGGACTATATAGTATCAAAATGATGTAATGTACAACATAGATTATATAGTGCAGGGGTCAGGAGTATGTAATGTACAACATAGAGTATATAGTGCAGGGGTCAGGAGTATGTAATGTACAACACAGATTATATAGTGCAGGGGTCAGGAGTATGTAATGTACAACATAGAGTATATAGCGCAGGGGTTAGGAGTATGTCATGTACAACATAGAGTATATAGTGCAGGGGTCAGGAGTATGTAATGTACAACATAGAGTATATAGTGCAGGGGTCAGGAGTATGTAATGTACAACACAGAGTATATAGTGCAGGGGTCAAGAGTATGTAATGTACAACACAGAGTATATAGTGCAGGGGTCAGGAGTATGTAATGTACAACATAGAGTACATAGTGCAGGGGTCAGGGGTATGTAATGTACAACATAGAGTATATAGTGCAGGGGTTGGGTGTATGTAACTTGCAATATACCATATACAGTATACGGGTCAGGACTCATATTATAAGCATTTAGCTGAAGTTTAAATGTTTACTGTAGACAAGTTGCAGAGATCCCACACCGCTGCCTCCCATCTCCTGAGACTGCACTCAGTGACTTGGGTCTGAGACTACAGACATATCCCTCCACCCGGCACAACCAGCAGATCTTGCTAGATCCGGGCATTGGTAAGAACCCCAAGTCACAAGAAGATGAACACTTTACTGGCAGCTGAACCCCAGAATCAATATAAATCCAGTCTAGATACAAAGATCCATGCCGCCGAACCCAGCAGATGACCCCAGCCTGGTGAGACCTACCATTGCCCTCCACTTTGCAACTCTGCCCGGACCTGTTGAGCCCAATGGACAATCTCAGCCTGGTGAGGCCTACCATTGCCCTCCACTTTGCAACTCTGCCCGGACCTGTTGAGCCCAATGGACAATCTCAGCCTGGTGAGGCCTACCATCGCCTACCCGGCACAACCCTGCCCTGAACCGAAGCCTATCCGATGACCCTGGGGAACACCTCCACTGCTGACGCTCACCCAGCATCTCCTCAAGCCCAATGGACGATCTCGACCTGGTGAGGCCCACCATCGCCTACCCCGGCACAACCCAGCCCTGACCCGCAGCCCATCAGACATCCTCCCCGCATCTCCTCAAGCCCAATGGTTGATCTCGACCTGGCGAGACCTACCATCGCCTACCCCGGCGCAACCCTGCCCTGACCCGAAGCCCATCCGATGACAACTGGCCGAACTGAACTCTACCCATCCTGATCCTAACCACGAGAACTCTTGTCACGGAAAGGTACAACTATGAGATATGTCACCGCACGCCAACAATCTACAACCAAGCGCCACGAGAGACTTTCCACCTCACTTGTCTGCCACTTCATTTACCTCCCTAAAATACCACCTGTACTCCCCCTCCTCATACTCTTCTTCTCCGTCCCCAAAATCTCTTCTCTCTATCCCCCCGATCCTCCCAAACAACTATACATCGCCCCCTCACTGCTTCTATCTCCCCCCTACGGCTCTCACTACCTTCTCCTGTTACTCCACTCTCCCACTGACCCGAACGCCACCAATGACAGAACCACACACTCTTGTACATCCCTCTCCCATGCCACCTTTCTCACCCTTCTTCTCCTACTAACCGCGGGGGACATCTCCCCGAACCCTGGTCCTCCACCTCACTCACCCACAAGGCACCCACCTACTTCCACGAACTGCTGCAACCCCCTCAACCTAATACCGGTCCTCCTGCTCCCTAAAACCACCCCTCCATTTTTGTGTGCACTCCTGAACGCCCGCTTGGTTTGCAACAAACTTACCGCCATCCACGACCTCTTTGTCTCCCGCTCCCTCAACCTCCTGGCGATCACCGAAACCTGGATCCAAACCACCGACTCTACCTCCCCTGTAGCACTCTCCTATGTAGGTCTCATCTGGACCCACTCACCCAGATCCAGCGGTCGGAAAGGTGGTGGGGTTGGTATGCTCCTATCCCCACTCAGCCCCTCCCAAATCCTCCCAAACCCTCCCTCTCTATCCTTCTCCTCCTTTGAGGCCCACTGCATCCGATTATTCTCTCCAGTCCCTCTGAGGATCGTAGTAATCTATTGGCCTCCTGGACCCGGCTTCCGCGACGACTTCTCCGCCTGGTTACCCTTCTTTCTCTCCTCTGAGCTGCCCACCATCATCCTTGGAGACTTCAACATCCCTACCAACATCAATAGCCCGGCCACATTCCAACTCCTCCACCTAACCTCTTCTTTTGCACTCGCACAGTGCATACAGTCCTCCAACCACTCCTATGGGAACACCCTGGACCTTGTTTTCTCTCATCTCTGCGCCCCCCACAACCTCACAAACACCCCTTTTCCTCTCTCTGATCACAACCACATTACCTTCTCCATCTCTTCGTCCTCAAACACCTATCCCTCCAAACATCAAACCATCACCAGCTGTAACCTCCGCAACCTGAACCCGGGCCCTCTCCACTCTGCAGCTGACCAACTCTATGACAGTATCCTTCCACTGTCCTGCCCTGACCTGGCCACTACTGTTTATAACAACTCACTGTCAGCCACTCTTGACTCCTTAGCACCCCTAACCACATGTAACATTAGACCCCGACTGCTTCAACCCTGGCAGAATGACCATACCAAAAACCTCAAGCGACGCAGTCGCGCGCTGGAGTGACTATGGCGCAAAACCAGATCCCAACAAGCGTTCAACCGATATAAATCCGCCTTCCTCACCTACACCTCCTCCCTCCACGCTGCCAAGCAAGCCTACTTTGTAACCCTCATCAATACCCTCTCCTCCAGCCCTCACCGGCTCTTCTCCACCTTCAACTCTCTGCTCTCTCTGCCCCCTCCTCCACATGACCACTGCTCAGACTTCCGCCCCAACTAGCATCCCTCGCACAAAAACCCCCTCAACACCCCTCTTCTTCGACCTAGCCACTGTCCAGACCTCTACCCCGCCCAACATTCCCCACACTCAAACCCCCTCAACACTCCACTCCTTCGACCTTGCTACCACTGAAGAGGTCACTAAGGTCTTCTTTGAAGCTCGCCTTACCACCTGCCCCCTTGACCCTGTCCCCAAGCAACTCCTACGGTCACCCTCCTCCTCCATCATATGCTCCCTCACTCACATCTTTAATCTCTCCCTCTCTACTGGCGCATTCCCCTCTCCTTTGAAGCATGCGCACATCACTCCCATACTTAAAAAGCCCTTCCTGGATCCCACCGACCTAAACAACCTTAGACCCATTTCCCTGCTGCCATTCTCATCCAAACTCCTTGAACGCCTAGCCTATAATCGCCTAAGCTCCCACCTCACCGACAACAACCTCCTTGATCCCCTACAGTCTGGCTTCCGTCCCCTACACTCCACCGAAACTGCCTTACTCAAACTCACCAACGACCTGCTAACTGCCAAAGCCAAAGGCCACTAATCAGTGCTATCACTCCTCGACCTCTCTGCGGCTTTCAACAGTTGACCACCCCCTCCTCCTCAAAAAACTGTACTCTTTTGGCCTCAGAGACTCCGCTCTCTCCTGACTCTCTTCCTATCTATCACAACGCTCCTTCCGAGTTACCTATAATACTGACACCTCCCCCTCACTCCCCCTCTCTGTTGGGGTCCCCCAAGGTTCTGTCCTCGGGCCCCTTCTCTTCTCCATCAACACCTTCCTTGGCCAACTGATACACTCTCACGGCTTCAACTACCATCTCTATGGCGATGACACTCAAATCTATCTCTCCACCCCTCGCCTCACCCCTTCAGTCTCCGCCCGAATCACTAGCCTACTGAACGACATATCAGATTGGATGTCGCTCCACTTCCTTAAAATGAACCTCTCCAAAACCGAGCTCCTAGTTTTCCCCCCAGCCCACGCACCCCCCCCACTGACTTCTCAATCACATCCAACAATGCCACCATCAAACCCACCCCGCAGGCCAGAGTACTTGGTGTCATTCTAGACTCCAATCTGTCCTTCCAGCCCCAAGTACAATCTTTAACAAACTCGTGCAGACTCCACCTCCGCAACATGCAGACTCCACCTCCGCAACATGCAGACTCCACCTCCGCAACATCACCAAAATCCGCACGTTCCTAACCCCAGAAACCACTAAACAGCTCATCCACTCCCTCATCATATCACGACTCGATTACTGCAACTTCCTCCTCACTGGCCTGCCTCACCGCTGGCTATCCCCGCTTCAGTCCATCCTGAATACGGCTGCCAGACTCATTCACCTTTCCAATCGCTCCATTTCCACCACCCCCCTCTGCCAATCCCTCCACTGGCTTCCGATTGCCCAACGGATCAAATTCAAAATGCTAACATTGACGTACAAAGCTTTCCATAATACTGCCCCAAACTACATCACCAACCTAATATCCAAATACTGAAGGAGCGTTGTGATAGGTAGGACAAGAGCCAGAAGAGAGCGGAGTTTCTGAGGCCAAAGGAGTGTAGTTTTTTGAGGAGGAGGGGGTGGTCGACTGTCGAAAGCCGCGGAGTTGTCGAGGAGTAGGAGCACTGAATAGTGGCCGTTAGCTTTGTTCGGGTCAGTGGGGTCCAGGGAGGGCTTTTTAAGTATGGGGGTGATGTGCACATGCTTTAGTGGGGAGGGGAATGTGCCAGAAGAGAGGGAGAGATTAAAGATGTGGGTGAGGGAGAGTAGGATAGAGGAGGGAGATCGTAGGAGTTGTGAGGGGACAGGGTCGAGGGGGCTGGTGGTGAAGCGGGCTTCAGAGAAGACTTTGGTGACCTCTTCAGTGGTAATAAGTTCAAAGGAGTGGAGTGTTGAGGGGGCTTCAGTGTGAGGGATGTTAGGTGGGGTGGAGGTCTGAACAGTGGAGAGGCTGAGGGAGAGGGGTGATGAGGGGGTTCCTGTGTGAGAGGAGGTAGGTGGGGAGGAAGTTTGAGCAGCGGTGATGTCCCTGCGAATTGTGTCACTCTTGTTTTTGAAGTGATCGGCAATCTCATGGATGGTGAGTGAGGTGCTGGGTGGAGGTGGGGGTGGAGAGAGTAGAGAGTTGAAAGTAGAGAAGAGCCGGTGATGATTGGAGGAGAAGGTATTGATGAGGGTCAGGAAGTAGGCTTGTTTGGCTGCGTGGATTGAGGAGGTGTAGGTGCGGAAGGCAGATTTGTAGCAGGAGAAGGCTTGTTGGGATCTGGTTTTGCAAAATAGCGGCTCCAGCGCATGACTGCATTGTTTGAGAGTTTTGGTATGATCGGTCTGCCAGGGCTGGAGTGGTCGGGGTCTGATGCTTCATGTGGTTCAAGGCGCTAGCGAGTCAAGAGCGGTTTACAGCGAGTTGTTATAGGCAGTCGTGGCCAGGTCGGGGCAGGACAGGGGAAGCATGCTGTCTTAAAGTTTATCAGCTGCAGAGTGGAGGGGGGCAGGGTTCAGGTTGTGGAGGTTTTGGCTGGTAATAGTTTGACCTTTTGGAGGGGTAGTTGTTTGAAGACGAGGAGACGGAGAAGGTAATCAGGTTGTGGTCAGAGACAGGGAAGGGGGTGTCAGTGAGGTTGTGGGGAGGGCAGAGATGGGAGAAGACAAGGTCCAGGATGTTCCTGTCGGAGTGGATGGTGGATTGTATGCACCCATGTACCCATGTAAAAGATGTCCCATTTGCATACACAGTAATATGCCTAAAAATAAAATGGATTCTTTTACATCTACTACAACTGGAAAGACTTTTGATATCACATTTCATAACCTGTAATACCAGATATGCTGTATATCTCCTCGAATGTTCGTGTCGGAAACAATATATTGGCCGTACAACCAGAAGGCTACGTGACAGGTTTTGTGAACACTGCTATAACATTTAGAGGGGTTTCAGAGAGCATTCATTGTTAAGGAGGAGCCTAGCCACGCTGTGACGTCACGCCGCCGGATCACGGGGGGTCCGGCGGCCATCTTTCTTTCTCACTCGTCAGTGCATTAAACAGCTTCCTAAGCGATTTTCTTCTTACCTGGATACTCTGCAGTTTTACTGTTTTGGAAACTCTATTATTAAACATTTGTGTACCTATTATATTATTATTTTGGATAACTTCCCAATACAATTTCAAACATACTACGCTAGGAGTTCCCATATCTTTTGTGCACCATGAGCACTTAAACCCCCCAGGACCCCAGGTGTGCTTCTCCAGCCCAGAGGAGGGATCCTTTTTGTGAGCAGACCCTTATACAGCACACCCCTTGAGGGACCTCTGACATCCTAAGCGCCCAGACCGACAGAGGATGTGATTTCTACACCAGGCTGCACCTCTTTAGATGGGAGAACCTTCTGGCTGATTGATATGATTAATGTGCACTAAGATTGCGCTTTTGGTGAGTTGCCAATCTTACCATTTTACCGCACACCACTGGATTATTATTGCCCACACTGGGGCCACACAGATGTATTGCAGAACTGTTCAATTATTTATTTATTTCAGGTACCTATATAGCGCTGTCAATATACGCAGCACTTTACATATATATAGAACATTCACATCAGTCCCTAACCCTCAAAGGGTGTACAATCTAAGGTCCCTAACTTACATTCATACATACACATACTGGGGCCAATTTGGACAGGAATCAATTCACCTACCAGCATGTCTTTGGAGTGTGGGAGGAAACCGAAGTACCTGGAGGAAACCCACACAAGCACAGGGAGAACATGCAAACTCCATGCAGGAGGTGCCATCGAACCCATGACCCATTTACTGCAAGGCAGACGTGCTAACCATTAAGCCACTGTGCCGACACCTACTATTGGGAATCTATTGCTCTACACCTTATATCGGACGGGTATTATACTAATCACCCCAGGTTGCGGCTCTCTAACACACCCGTGCAGGCACAGTGCAACCAAATAGCATGCTGGAAGGACACGCGGTACACACAGGATACTAGGAACCAAGGTCACCTACTGCAGCAACCTAGGAAGGGGCTCCGGGGGAGAGGACGCAGGGAACACGTGTAAAGTGCAGGAGAGGGAGGGATGCTGAGCAATGGTGCAGAGAGAGAGACTCAGCAAGATGGAAAGGGCTGCAGGCAAACAACAGGAAACAATGCTGAGAAGGACACACACAGCAACAGGAAATGAGGGGATCCACGGACAGAAACCAAGGGAATATAACTGCACAGCCAGAGGGAAAACACTGAGAACAAAGACAGGATCCAACAGCACACAGAATATGGGAATACTCAAGCAGCGGTGAACACCACAGGAACCAGAGGGGTGCGGCTTCCACATGAAGACACGTTGCTGGAACACTAACACACAGGTACAAAGACTTGATAATACCTAGGTTCAGGGGGGATAGGCAGGAACCCGAGCAACACGGACAGGAGGCAAAACCCGGTGCTGGATCAATGTGAAGGGAAGCATGACAAGTATGGGTGGAGGAATGGATTTAGTGTTCATGACCCACCTGTGCTGATCTCTGTAGGAGTGTCCTCCTCTATAAATGTCCCCGTTATTCCATCCTCCTCCATAGACTGCTGATCATCCCTCACATACGCCTCTTCTTCTTCTGCTTTCACCTCAACTTTTATATCAATCAGATCTTCACCCTAAATCAAGAAAATGAGAGAAGAGTTCATCTGTAAAATATAAGGTCACATAAAAAATCCATATATTGTCCCACGTCCATGCTCTCCGCCCCACCAACCTTGTAATGGTGAGGGATGGTGTGACCTTCCTGTGTTGAATCCCGGGAATACAGAGGACGGGGACATCTCTCTGGTGGGTTCCTGGTATTAGGTGGCTCCATCATATCCTTGTGTCCTTCTGAAAACTCCTCCATCACTCCATACTCCTCATCCTCCTCTTTATACTCTTCTTTAACATCAATATTATCATCCCCGAGGATTCCACTCTGAAAGATATAATAAAACATTCATTGTAACAAACATGCTGTGTATAAATCACAACTACCAATAATTGTCATCATCTACCTGATGATGGTGAGGGATGGTGTGACCTTCCTGTGTGGAATCCCGGGAATACAGAGGACGGGGACATCTCTCTGGTGGGTTCCTGTAGCTGGATGACTCCACCATGGTGTCCTGGTACAAATCTTTGTGTTCTTTTAGAAGCTCTGACTCCTCCATCCTCCCATCCTCATCCTCCTCCTCTTTTATCTCTTCTTTAACCTCAACTTTAGGATCTCTCAGGTTTCCACTCTGAATATATAATAAAAATGACATCAATGGTAACAATGCAGATAATGTACAGATCCTAATGATACTATCAGTGATTGTTCCTCATCTACCTGATGATGGTGAGGGATGGTGTGACCTTCCTGTGTGGAATCCCAAGAATACAGAGGACGGGGACATCTCTCTGGTGGGTTCCCATGACTGGATCCATCTGTAGGAAACACACACAGGAGGGAGCCGGGTTTTCTCCTGGACTATACTGTGTGATGTCCTCATCTTCTACTTTCCAGTCTGGAGACAAAGTGAGACAATCCTCGGAGGTTTTCCTCATCTCCCGGCCATGGACTAAAATACAAAGACAAAGAGGATTACTAGACAGGAGCTGATTGGTTCCCCCAAACCAGGACTCCGCCCACATCAGGCAGCTTGGTCTCTGAGGAGCTTACAATTCCACCCTCAAGGGAACTAGGAAATGGCTCCTCTGATCTCCTACCAGGTCATTTCTTTATTCATGGACCTTAGTCAGAGAGTGAGGAAACAACCAGAACTGTCTTTTATAGGAGGGACAGTGATGAGGGGATTATAGGACGAGGGTCCCCACCCCCTCTATCACTCATCATGACAGAGGCATGCCTGTGTTAGCAACATCACAGGAACATATGCCCAGCAATCGTCTTTACAGTCATGGATTTTCTCCTGTTGCCCCTTTACTACACTTTCCAGTTCGGAACATTTTTCTTGGTAGGCTATAGCGGCCTCCATGTTTGGGTCAGATTTTTCTGTGCTGGTCAGAGCTCAGGCTCAGAGACCAGTAGTTATATCAGAAGACCAACCAACAGGATAGATATACAGGCAGGTCACCCTGACAGATGACGTAGGCTCACCTGAGGTGCGGGGTCTAAGCACTAACCAGTATCACCAGAGCTCCAGATGGTGGGTATGGGTTTTGCTGCGTGTTAGTACCAGGTCACAGTAGTAGTAGTCAATAAACAAGCCAAGGGTCAGTAACAAGTGGTTCCAGGTCAGTAGTGAAGGTACAGAAGGTAGCAGGAGAGACAAGGGCAAGATATTGGATGGAGAAGGAACAAATATCTGCCAACCAGGAAGTGCAGAGACATGGCTTAAATCAGGAAGTTCATGGGAGGAGCAAAGAGTTCAAGGCTCAGCAGAAAACAAAGCAATGGATTAAGCAAAGTGCCGTCCATTATATCAGGTAGCTCAGTGCGAAGAGTTACTGCCAGACACAGTAGAGGTCCTGGGTTCAAGTCCAGGTTCTGACAGGTGTCTACGTTGAGCAGAGGCAATGAATTAATATTTAGCTTCCAGCTGATCCCCAGAACCTCCATAAATCCAGTCTAGATACATAAATTGTGTCTGCAGAACAGAGAAGGAAGATTATCTGAGAGAAATCCAGGAATACAGGACGGGGAACACAGCTCAGGAAAGTGACCAGGGGATTACAGGCTGATATCACCCAGTCCCCGCCCTACTCTGGACCAATCAGTGAGCAGTATGGGTGGAGGAATGAATTTAGTGTTCATGACCCACCTGTGCTGATCTCTGTAGGAGTGTCCTCCTCTATAAATGTCCCCGTTATTCCATCCTCCTCCATAAACTGCTGATCATCCCTCACATACGCCTCTTCTTCTTCTGCTTTCACCTCAAATTCTATATCGATTGGATCTCCACTCTAAATCAAGGAAATGAGAGAAAATATCATCTGTAAAATATAAGATCACATAAAAAATCCACACATTGTCTCCACAAGTCCATGTTCTAGATTCTCCATCCCACCAACCTTGCAATGGTGAGGGATGGTGTGACCTTCCTGTGTGGAATCCCGGGAATACAGAGGACGGGGACATCTCTCTGGTGGGTTCCTGGTATTAGGTGGCTCCATCATAGCCTTGTGTCCTTCTGAAAACTCCTCCATCACTCCATACTCCTCATCCTCCTCTTTATACTCTTCTTTAACATCAATATTCTCATCCCCGAGGATTCCACTCTGAAAGATATAATAAAACATTCATTGTAACAAACATGCTGTGTATAAATCACAACTACCAATAATTGTCATCATCTACCTGATGATGGTGAGGGATGGTGTGACCTTCCTGTGTGGAATCCCGGGAATACAGAGGACGGGGACATCTCTCTGGTGGGTTCCTGTAGCTGGATGACTCCACCATGGTGTCCTGGTACAGATCTTTGTGTTCTTTTAGAAGCTCTGACTCCTCCATCACCCCATCCTCATCCTCCTCTTCTTTTACCTCACCTTTAGAATCTCTCAGGTTTCCACTCTGAATATATAATAAAAATGGCATCAATGGTAACAATGCAGATAATGTACAGATCCTAATGATACTATCAGTGATTGTTGCTCATCTACGTGATGATGGTGAGGGATGGTGTGACCTTCCTGTGTGGAATCCCGGGAATACAGAGGACGGGGACATCTCTCTGGTGGGTTCCCATGACTGGATCCATCTGTAGGAAACACACACACTGACTGAATCCATTGTTTCTATGTGTTTATCAGATGATGGGGGATCTAGGTGGATCCTCCGTACTGCTCTCTCCTTTACAATAAAGTCTCCTCTTACCCGGTGATGTGAGGGGCGGCTGATTGTCCATCATGACGTCCTTGTAGAGATCCTTGTGTCCTTCTAAATACTCCCACTCCTCCATGGAGAAATAGACAGTGACACCCTGACACCTTATAGGAACCTGACACACACAATGATACAGTCACCATCCAGACACATCCCTTGTCTGTTACTGGAGAATGTCCCAGAATTCCCGGCACCGCTCACCTCTCCTGTCAGCAGCTCAGTGATCTCTCTGGTGACTTCTAGAATCTTCTTCTTCTTTCTCTCTTCTATCAGGGAGGGAGGTGGAGGCAATGTGATGTCATATGATCTCCAGACTTCACAGGAGGAAAACTCTACATCTGAACACAAATAGTCACATCAAATGATATTCCCAGAATCCTCCTCACCTCTCCATTCAGGTCTCCATTTTATTAAAGCCCCACTTCAGGCTGAGGTATAATTCCCCCCACAGGACCCCCACACTACGCAGGTTAAAAGGAATTCTGACATCATTACACACAATGCAGGACCAACATTTCTTTTTTGCTTATGAGGATGCCAAGGGTTCTCCCACATCCTAATACCATAGAATAAAAAGGAGCCAAATGAAGGGACATTGGGAGGAGGAGCTGTGAGGTCGGTGTGATGTCATAGGATTCTCCGACACTGGATGGAGGGACATTGGGAGGAGGAGCTGTGAGGTCAGTATGATGTCATAGGATTCCCTGACACTGGATGGAGGGACATTGGGAGGAGCTGTGAGGTCAGTGTGATGTCATAGGATTCTCCGACTCTGGATGGAGGGACATTGGGAGCAGGAGCTGTGAGATCAGTGTGATGTCATAGGATTCTCTGACTCTGGATGAAGGGAGATTTGGAGGAGGAGCTGTGAGGTCAGTGTGATGTCATAGGATTCTCTGACTCCGGATGGAGGGACATTGGGAGGAGGAGTTGTGAGGTCAGTGTGATGTCATAGGATTCTCTTACTCTGGATGGAGGGACATTGGGAGGAGAAGCTGTGAGGTCAGTGTGATGTCATAGGACATATAGACTCTGGATGGATGAACATTTGGATGGGGAGATTTGAGGGGTCCTCTATATGAGGCTCCCATGCAAACCAAATCCTTGTTCCTGGGTGCGTCCTACCTCTCCTAAACTGAAGAGTGAACTTTGACCTTTACCATCCAGAAATCTGTCCGGAATCTGTGGAAGTAAGCTGTCATGTGATCAGGTGACGTGCGGAGGAACGGAGTGTAAATAGCAGACAATTGTCTCCAGAGCCCCTAATGGTGGGGATGGATTTGGCGGCGTGCTGGTGCCAAGTTTCCTCCCCCCGGGGGTCACTGCAGGTGTGGAGAAAAGCTGTGTAAGAGGATATGGAGGAGAGATGAGGAGGAGATCCAGGAATCAGGAGAAAGGTCAGGGCAAGCAACAGACGAGCGCATCCAAGAGACCAAGCCGGGGTCACTACACAGAAAATCAATCCAAGGAAACAACAGGCAGGACGAGGAATAGCAAGAAGGAGCTGAGAGACAAATGAGAATATTGCTCAGCCAATGGGAGATGATCTCAGCATGACTTCCATCATGAAGGAGATGAGGGGGAGGGGAGGAAGTCACTGAAGGTGACCATAGATCCATGGAAATTCAGCTGGTTCAGCAGGGATCGCTCACATTTCCATCCATGTGTGGCCACTGCCGGATAAAAGCCACTCCCCCAGCAGCTGCAGCCAATAGCTTCAGTGCTGATCTGTGTATTCTGAGAGCGGAGGAGTCCCCCCATTGTCAGAATACAAGAGTGTAGCGGGGAGGATTCCCCCATCCACCTCCAATGTGTGGATGGGGGAATCGCTTCAGTTTTTATGGTCATTCCGCTGGCTGAACGATAAAACTGAACCATGTAGGCCAGGAAAAGGATGGACATGACTATGGAGGAAGATGACGCACATGACGGGGGTTACTGGGTGTAAATAGGAAATAACATCTTTTTACCTCCTCTGCTTCCACTTCCAACAATGTCTCTTCTTCGTTGTGCCACATGGAACTTCCTGTCTTTATTCCAGGTCACTTCCTTCCTGTAGCTAACCTCACTTCCTGTCTGTCTTCTATATAGACTTCCTGTCTGAGTAGAAGTGAGATCCCCTCCTTGTGGAGCTCAGAGGAACTGCAGCCCCGAGAAGCGTCTGGTAGTGTGACCCCGGCCTTGTGCTGGGTGTGTATGGACTGTAGATCCTTATAGAGGGGTCACCTCCACTCCCACCAAGGGGGACAGAAATATATGACTGCTCGGGGGGGATTTTGGCCCCTTTGATTTTGCAGTAAATGTGATTGCATTAGTCCCGTTGATTTTCGTATTTCCATGTAATAAAAGGTGTCACATGATGTCGGGTTCCCCTTTCTCTCCTCCTTGAGCGTGTATTTAGAGGCGGAGCTCCTGCTGGAATGGCGGTCGGAGGCGGAGTCTAGGAGGGAGACTGACAGAACCCGCAGCAGACTTGCAGGAGTGAGCGAGGAGGATCCGGTTCCTTTACCATCGGAGATGAGGAGAGTGTGAAGGATGTTTGTGACTCTGGGAGCTGAAAAGCTGGGAGTCCTATTGGTGTGGTGAGGGGGAAGCACTACTAGGGGGCGCCCTCACCATCCCGTGTACAAGAGGTGGAAGAAGGCGTGGCTACACTACAGCTGACACAGTTTGGAGGGCGGAGCACTTTCACACCTTATCAACTTTTTACTGATTGGTGGATTTTTGTAGTAAAATAAGTGGATTGAAGTAGATGCAAAGTGGAAGCGGTGGACTTGCAGAGAACACTATACTGAGCACACAATATTGTCTGTCTCCATGGATTTGCACAGGATTTGAGATGATTTCCTATACCAGCAAATCTGATGAGATGAATGAAGTGGGTGTAAAGTGGAAGCAGTGGATGTGCAGGGAGCAGCATCTTGAGTACAAAGCACTTTATGTTGTGGATGGATTTGCACACGGTTCAGTTTCCTTCATTTATTGATAAACCCCATAAGACCAATGAAGTGGGTGTAAAGTGGAAGCAGTGGATGTGCAGAGAATAGGATTTGGAGCCCCGAGCTCTTTATCTCTGAATGTCTCCACATATTTGTAGTGTATTTGTGATGATTTCTGTGCACACACAATAGGACAGCGCTGTGACACATAATGCTCTTCTAGATGACAGGGAATCCTTCCCTTTGTTACAGCAGCAGTCCGCTAGAAGGTTTTTGTAGGTTTGGAGTTGTTACACATAGCGCGGGTTTTATCCATTTATAGTGATGACATCATTGCCCAAATCTGGGGGTCACCAGCCATTTCCACCCTTTACTCCCAGCTGGGGGGCTTTGTATCCATATACCAGATGTTCTACAGGACTAAATCTGCAATCAATGTTACTGCAAAATCAAAGGGGCCAAAACCCCTCCCCCAAGCAGTCATATATTTCTGTCCCCCTTGGTGGGAGTGGAGGTGACCCCTCTATAAGGATCTACGGTCCATACACACCCAGCACAAGGCCGGGGTCAGGGTCCGCCGTGGCGTCTCTTCCGGCGCATGCGCAGTCTCGGTGGCTCGCGCCGGGATACGGGCACTAGGTCCCGGCCGGCCGCGGCTGAGGGAGACTCGCGCATGCGCACTAGGTGCCGCAAGTACACGCTGGGCGGCCAATGACAGCACAGGGCGCGGTATTTAAAGATGCCCTGCGCTGTCACAAATCACCGCAAGGTCTGATCCTGTTACCTGAGTTCCTGTACCCCTGTGAGTGTGTTATTTTGACCTGGATTGCCCTGACTACGCTGCCTTCTCCTGCTTTTGACCCGGATTGCTCTGACTACATTGCCTTCTCCTGTCCTGACCCCCGGCTTGTTTGACCTCTCTGCGGACTGACCTTTCCTATACTAACCCTGCGTGTGACCTGACTATTCTTTGCCTGCTGATTCTGTACCTCGCTGCCCCACGGTGACAACTGGCTAGTTTGACTACGATCCATCCATCCATCCCGCCTGGGCCTGCCGGTCTCTTCACATCAGGCTCTCCTCCTGTATCCATCCCCGAAGGTTTCCTCTGCCACGGCTGGGATTGCTCGGAGGTCGTGACCATGTCCTGGTCTGCTTCAAGTCTATCCCCACTATCAGGGGCCCTGGTGAACACGCAGACCGGGACTTAGGCTCCACGCTCTGGGTATTCCAGTCCGGGGGACTGCCAGAGGCACCACCTGGCGGATCCATAACAGAACATTGCGGCCATGACAGAGCCAGGAAGAGGACCGGCCTCCCTAGAGGATATTTGCTTGCACCTAGCAGCGCTAACCCAGGCCGTCCAGACATTACACGACTGCTACAACCATCTAGAGAATCGTATGGAGACGCTAGTCACACCTGCACCCCCTGCCCAGGGTCCAGCTACCGTGGCACCTTCTGGGGAGTCGCCAGTTACCCCAGCTTCTGGAGCAGGAGCCGCACCACCTGCTCCCGAACCCCGCGTTCCCCTGCCGGAACGCTTCCGTGGGGACCGGAGCCGCTTCAGGGCCTCCCGGAATGCGTGCATCCTATTTTTTGACCTACAGCCCCACACATTCACCACCGAGACCATCAAGGTGGGATTTATAGTCTCTCTACTTCAGGATGAGCCCCAGGATTGGGCTCATCGTCTGAGGGAGAATCACGACCCCCATCTCGAATCCGTGACAGAATTCTTTTACGCCATGGCCATCTTATGTGACGATCCGCAGCGAGTTGCTTCCGCAGAGACAGCCCTGTACTTACTGCGGCAAGGCCGTCGGGCAGCCGAGGAGTATGCGTCCGACTTCAGACGTTGGATGGGGGATACAAGATGGAACGATGCGGCGTTATGCCACCAATTCCGCATCGGGCTGTCTGAGGCCTTAAAGGACGAGTTAGCACAGGTAGGCCTTCCTGACTCTTTAGAGAAACTGATTGAGTTGGCCATCCAGATTGACCGCAGGCTGAGAGAACGCCGGTTTGAGAGGAGAAGCCAGGGTCAAAGGGCAGCATGGACTCCACCAAGGGGAGCAGCTCCAGCCCAGTGGAGCGGTACTCGGAGCTCGGAACATCTCGGAACCCATGCAACTGGGACTGGCCCGGCCGTCACTATTGGCCAAAGAACGCCAGAGGAGACGGGCACAGAACCTATGTCCTTATTGTGGAGAAGCTGGTCATCTGGTGCGCTCCTGTCCTGCAAAAATTAGTAAGTCCGCTTCCAGTTTTTTTTTCTTTATCAGCAGAGAGGGTTAATCAGTCTAGTTACCTGGCTATACCGGTCTCTTTACAGCTCCCCGGAAGAACTGTGTCGGTGACAGCAATCATTGATTCCGGAGCCTGTAGTTGCTTTGTGGATCTCACTTTTGCCCATCAGCAAAAGATCCCTCTACAGACCAAAGAAATGGGGCTTAACATCTTCCTGGCAGACGGGTCCAGCATTAAATCAGGCGTGGTAGATCAAGAGACACCCCCTATTTACACCACAGTAGCTGACCATCACCGAGAATTTCTCCGTCTCCAATCATCCTGGGGCTCCCTTGGTTGAGGGCCCATAACCCCCGGATTGATTGGGAGAAGGGAATAGTTCAGTTTCGGTCCCCATACTGTCAGAAACATTGCCATGTTTCAGGGCCTGTGGCCCCCAACTTCTATGTATGGATGGAGATACAGACCTGACTCAGACTATTCCCCCGGCCTACCACGACTTCCTGGACGTGTTTAGCAAACGAGGGGCAGACATTCTCCCACCACACCGATCTTATGACTGTCCTAAAGACAGGAGTATTAAGGGAATATATTGATGAAAATCTCCAGAAGGGGTTTATTCGCCCTTCCACGTCCCCAGCTGGGGCAGGGTTATTCTTTGTAGAAAAGAAAGAAAAGTTGTTGCGGCCCTGCATTGATTACCGTGATCTGAATAGGATCACGATAAAGGATCGCTATCCGTTACCCCTGGTTCCTGAACTCCTACAGAGATTAAAATCCATGGGGGTTTTTACTAAGTTAGATTTGCGGGGGGCCTACAATCTGGTTCGTATCAGGGAAGGTGACAAATGGAAAACGTCTTTTCGTACGTGATTCGGTCACTTCGAATATTTGGTTATGCCTTTCAGGCTCTGCAACGCCCCGGCCACCTTCCAGCATTTTATTAATGATGTCTTTTGTGATTTCCTTGATGTTTTCGTGGTCGTCTATTTGGACGACATCTTAATTTTCTCCTCCTCACTCGAGGTTCATCGGGATCATGTGGTGAGGGTGTTGGAACGCTTACACCAACATGGGCTGTATTCGAAGGCTGACAAATGCTGTTTCGAACAGCATAGTATCACATTCCTGGGACTGGTCATCTCTCCCGCGGGGGTCGCAATGGACCCTCAGAAAGTCACGGCAATTTTAGATTGGCCGATACCCGCAGATAAGAAGGGCGTACAGCGTTTTATCGGGTTTTCAAACTTCTACAGAAAATTTATCAGAAACTTCTCTGGTCTGGTCTCCCCAATCACGCAATTGACTAAACAGGGGCCCGCTTTAAGTGGACTCCTGACGCACAAGCTGCCTTTGAGACTCTCAAAAGACTATTCACCTCCGCTCCTATTCTCAGCCACCCTGATTCATCTCTACCATATGTCTTGGAAGTGGATGCCTCCGAAAACGCGGTAGGAGCGGTTCTGTCCCAAAGGAAAGGTACCAAGGAGCTCCTGCATCCTGTAGCGTTCTTTTCTAGGAAACTGACACCTGCAGAATGAAATTACGACATTGGAGATCGGGAGCTCCTGGCTATAAAGACCGCTCTAGAAGAATGGAGGTATCTGCTGGAAGGAGCCACACACCCAATCCTAATATTTACCGACCACAAGAACCTCGAGTACTTGAGAACAGCAAAACGACTGAGACCTCGCCAGGCGAGATGGGCACTCTTCTTTTCCCGATTTTTCTTTTCATATTACTTACCGACCTGGCTCTAAGAACACGAAACCAGACGCCCTGTCTCGCATGTTTGAAGACCCCGAAGACACGCCAAAACCAGACACATTATTACCCTCTGGAAATTTTCTCGTTCTTCAGACGGAGTTGCGCTCCAAGCTTCATGACGCATCCGTGGGGATGCCAGCTCCGCCTGAGACGTCCCTCCTGAGCCGCGAGGGCTTGTTTTGGAAGGAAGGACAGATCGTAGTACCGGAAGGGGTCCGAACTTTGGTCCTGGGCCACTGCCATGACCATCTGATGGCGGGCCATTTCGGAATAACGAAAACTCTGGAGCTACTGCAGCGCTCATTTTGGTGGCCACACATGATCAAAGACTGCGAGCTCTACGTCCAGACTTGTGCTACCTGCCAAAGAAATAAACCTTCCAGAAACAAGGCTTGGGGATTATTGCACCCATTGCCAATACCCAATCGGGCCTGGCAAATGATTGCCATGGACTTTATTGTCGAACTCCCACTATCTCAAGGCTACACAGCAATATTCGTGATCGTGGATCACTTTTCTAAGATGGCCCACTTCGTACCTCTAAAGAATACGCCATCAGCACCAGAAACTGCACAGATCTTCATCAAAGAAGTGGTGAGGTTACATGGGGTTCCCGAAGATATTGTGTCTGATCGTGGGGCCCAGTTCACGTCAAGATTTTGGAAGGCTTTGTGTGAGGCATTGGGAATCAAATTGTCACTCTCGTCCGCTTACCATCCCCAGACAAATGGGCAAACGGAAAGGACCAACCAAACATTGGAGCAGTACCTAAGATGTTACACATCCTACCTACAGGACGACTGGCTGATGCTGTTACCGTCAGCGGAATTCGCGTATAACAACTCGAACCACTCAGCTACGGGGCAATCCCCGTTTTTTGCTAATTACGGATTTCATCCTACATTTCTTCCCGATCTGATGCCCGAAAGTACGGTACCGGCGTCTCAAAGTACTTTGAATTTTTTTTCCGTCAATAACAAGGCACTTCAGGAGGCCATTGCAAAGGCCCAGGAAGACAACAAAAGAGCTTTTGATAAGAAGAGAAGAGGGGAGCTGTTGCTACATCCCAGGGATCAGGTTTGGCTGGCAACAACCAACTTGAAGATGCTGTGCCCATCGAGAAAACTGGGACCGAAGTTTATTGGCCCGTTTCGGATTAAGCGAGTAATCAACGAGGTGGCTTATGAACTCGAGCTTCTGGAAACCTTCAAGATTCACCCGGTGTTCCATGTGTCACTTCTGAAACCAGCCTGACCAGATCCCTTTCCGGATCGAGAGGCAGTCACCATTGGCGAGCAAGAAGAGTTTGAAGTAGAAGCAATCCTCAATTGCCGAAAGAGGGGGGGCCAGACGCAGTTTCTGATCAAATGGAAAGGTTATGGTCCTGAGGAAAACTCATGGGAACCTGTTCAAAATATTCATGCTCCCAGACTCATCCGAGAGTTTTTTCATGACCACCCGTGGTGGAGAGATCAGTGGGGCTCCCAGAGGGAGCCCATAAGGGGGGGGGGCAATGTCAGGGTCCACCGCGGCGTCTCGTCCGGCGCATGCGCAGTCTCGGCGGCTTGCTCCGGGATACGGGCACTAGGTCCCGGCTGGCCCCGGCTGAGGGAGACTCGCGCATGTGCAGTAGGTGCCGCTGGGCGGCCAATGACAGCACAGGGCGCGGTATTTAAAGATACCCTGCGCTGTCACAAATCGCCACAAGGTCTATCCTGTTACCTGAGTTCCTGTATCCCTGTGAGTATTGTTATTTGACCTGGATTGCCCTGACTACACTGCCTTCTCCTGCTTTTGACCCGGATTGTTCTGACTACGTTGCCTTCTCCTGTCCTGACCCCCGGCTTGTTTAACCCCTCTGCGGACAGACATTTCCTATACTGACCCTGTGTGTGACCTGACTACTCTTTGCCATCTGATTCTGTACCTCGCTGCCCCACGGTGACAACTGGCTAGTTTGACCACGATCCATCCATCCTGCCTGGGCCTGCCGGCCTCCTCACATCTGCCTCTCCTCCTGTATCCATCCCCGGCGGTTCCCTCTGCCACGGGTGGGATTGCTTGGAGGTCGTGACCTGGTCCTGGTCTGCTTCAAGTCCATCCCCACCATCAGGGGCCCTGGTGAGCACGCAGACCGGGACTTATGCAGGCCATAGATGGGTCGAAAATCGGCCGATTTTTCTTTTAAAAAAACAAAAAATCAGTCGTTCAAGCGGCCGACGTTACCAGCAATGGTAAAAAAAATCGGCCGATTTTCATCCCATCTACAGCCAGCAAAAAGTGTCCCTGCAGAGAGCTCCGCTATTTCTTTGACAGTTCCTTGACATTTATAGCGGTTGCAACAATGTATCTATTTGTATCCATTTAGGATACAGATGTTTTTATTCGGAAATAGATACATTGTTGCAACCGCTATAAATGTCAAGGAACTGTCAAAGAAATAGTGGAGCTCTCTGCAGGGACACTTTTTGCTGGACTGGAATTCCTCTTCTTTTTCATCCTCTTCTTCTTCTTCATCCTCTTCTTCTTCATCCTCTTCATCCTCTTCTTCTTCTTCCTCTTCTTCTTCCTCTTCTTCATCCTTTTCTTCTTCATCTTCTTTCTCTTCTTCATCCTCTTCTTCTTCTTCATTCTCTTCCTCTTCTTCATCCTCTTCTTCTTCTTCATCCTCTTCTTCTTCTTTATCCTCTTCTTCTTCTTCATCCTCTTCTTCTTCTTCATCTTCTTCTTCTTCATCATCCTCTTCTTGTTCTTCTTCATCCTCTTCCTCTTCTTCTTCTTCTTCCAGTTCTTCTTCTTCTTCATCCTCTTCTTCTTCTTCATCCTCTTCTTCTTCTTCATCTTCTTCTTCTTCATCATCCTCTTCTTGTTCTTCTTCATCCTCTTCCTCTTCTTCTTCTTCTTCCAGTTCTTCTTCTTCTTCATCCTCTTCTTCTTCTTCATCCTCTTCTTCTTTTTGTCTTCCTCTTGCAGGTCACTGCTCATGCGCAGATTTTTTTATCGGTAAAAAAATCGGCCGATTTGCCCATCATTGCCGCGAAAATCGGCCGATCGGCAAAATCGGCCGATTTTTTCCAACTTTACCGATAAAAAAAATCTGCCAAAATACCGAAAAACGGCCGAACAATTAGCCCACTAACGATCCGAAAATCGGCCGATTTTATTTTCGGCCGAAAAATCGGCCGATTTTCGACCCATCTAAGGCCTGCATTAGACTCCACGCTCTGGGTATTCCTGTCCAGTGGGCTGCCAGAGGCACCACCTGGCGGATCCGTAACATACGCCTTACAATAAATGTCACCCTTCCAATGGAAGCCTCTTTCAAGGATATAATTGACAGGTGAATTGACTGATGCAATGGACAGGGAAAACAAATCAGATGGCAGGTGGGACAAATCCAATAAAATTTTAGACCTAGACCCATTGAGAACACAATTAATGAAGATGCGCTGTGAGAATACATTGTCCAAGCCTTGGATAAATTGAAGATATAGGCACATTTAACTGGAAAAGCGACAATAAATACCATCAGGTGTTTGGGGCCAAGCAATGCTCCTTCGGTCATTGCCAAAAGGGCCCTTTGGTGTTGAATATAGCCTCAGAATTGGCGCAAAATTCCTTTCAATAGAAAGTCTCTCTTCAGGAAAACAACCGTATTGAGAATGAGGGGTGCAAAATTAGGTCTTCTTCCCCAGGACAAAAAACTGAAGCATTCAAAATCGTTTTCAACCCCCAAGGTCAGGAGATTCCAGGTATTTCTGCCAGTTTTGTGATACTAGAAAGGGTTGGAGAGGCACCCAAGAGACCATTTTGAAATCACAAAGGCAGAAGACTTTAGGTGTCCCTCAAGATCCCTCTAAGTCTTTTTGACAGCTCAAAAGTCCAGACACTTGCCTTTGGAATCAGGCGATCCCATTTCATGGGGATCTAGACAAAACATTACACTGATTTGTTGGTAATATCAGCTATCCTACATGGTCATTTTTGAACATTCATACATCCTCTGCCCTCCAATTCTTTCACACCCACAAGGATCCCAGAGTTTACTCAAAAGGCAGAGGTCTTAGCACAATATTTTCACAGGTCCAAAGGGTGGTGGTGCCAGTTCCCTCTTCAAATGTTCATAGGGTTTTACTCAACGCTCTTTCTGGTTCAAAAGACAAACAATGGGGGGGCGCTCGTGAGCAGCAGCCAGGATGGCTGCCTTTTAAATCTGTGCCTCGGCCGCCGGACACATCGGCCAATTTCTGATCCTCAGGGGGGGTCCCCTTGTTCCACCAATACCCCGATGGGCAAAAAAACGCCGGCCGCTTGCGCCTCCAGCACCTGGCGGGCCGCGCCGGAATTTGCGGCCTACCCGCCGGAGGTCGCGGCTGAAGCCACGGCCTCGATTTTGGGCTGGCCTCCGGAAGCTTGCAGGACCCTGGCCGCAGGTTCGCGGCTCCCGCCGGAGACCGCAGGTGAAGCCCCAGCTGCGATTTCGGGTCCCCTGGCGTTGCTATCCGCGGGTGGGACGGATCCTGGAAGTATGGAAGACCTGGCATCAGAGCCATCCCGGCACTCTCCCATTCCATCCTTGTGGGATGCTGAGCTCCTGCACTGCTTCAACTTCATGCTGCAGTCGGAATTGTCCTCCAAGCTGGTCAACCGTCTTTCGCGGGAAATTCGGGAGTTGGGCAACCGGACGAACGATCTCGAAGATAAAATGGACGCTGCAGCCACAGTCATTGAAAATCACGAACAGGATTTGTGCGACCTCAAGAAAGAATTGGCGGAGGCGCTGCTACGGCTTGAGGATTTCAAAAATCGTTCCCGCCGTGGCAATTTGCGGTTAAGGGGTATCCTGGAAACGGAAGCGGATCTTACTTCCACCGCTAATGCTCTGTTTCAGGAGCTGACACCCGCTATTCCCATTGACTGGCTTGAATTTGACCGCATGCATCATGCATTGGGCCCCAGATGACTGGATGGGCCCCCGAGGGACATTATCATCAAGTTTACTTATTACCGCACTAAGGAAACTATCCTCTTGGCAGCCATAAAACAACCCTGATCTCAGCTTCCAGGGGCATCACTACCAGCTCTTCGCGGACCTCTCCCAGACCACTCTTCAGAAGCGCCGCCAGTTGAAGCCCTCCACTTCAGACCTGGTGAAACACAGTATTAAATACGCCTGGGGCTTTCCGTTCCGCCTCACCTTCACCTACCAGGGCCGCAGTCACTCTGTGGCTACGCCAGAGGAGGCCCATTCTCTCCTGGAATCTTTACACCTTCTTTCACCGGAAGCTGCTGATCGGAGCCCAGCTCATTCATCTGGATCCCCGGCGAGGCTGCTTCCTCCGGGCTGCATCTGGGAGTGGTCGTCCAATAGGAGGAGGGCCCTCCCTCAGACCCCTCCATGATCAAGTCCTTCCTGTTCTTCTCCGGGCTAAAGCTGCGTCTTGCACCTCCCATGCATCGTCTCACCGATGGACTTCTCTGACGGGACCGTGAGTTTGGCCCTTAGGGCTTCCCCAGTTTGTTAGCATTCCGGGTTGGGT
This sequence comes from Staurois parvus, assembly GCF_062004578.1. NCBI lineage: Eukaryota > Metazoa > Chordata > Amphibia > Anura > Ranidae > Staurois > Staurois parvus. The sequence goes on from NW_028318018.1 coordinate 1,757,326, forward strand.
CTGATCCGGCTTGCTCCCTTGGGTTCCATTCCTGGTTGGGGGGGGTCTCCTCCTGGACTTAAGAATTATGACTTTCTGCTGCCGCAGCCTATTTTGGGTCCGGGTGATGGTATTCGGGTCTCCAATGGTGGCATGGGGTGATGGTTCCCTCAGGCTCCGGGGTGGGAGGTTGACCTGGTAGGCCCGGTTGGATGGGATGGGGTTGGCCCCCATGTTTCTCTGGGTTTCTATGGGGAGGTCATCATGGAGGTCCTCACTCCTGGGACTTTTAGTTTTATTATTTTGGTACCCCGTTATATTATGTTCATTGCCTTATTGCCTTTTTGCCCCGAGGGCTTATGTTTTTGATGTTTCCATTTGCAGCCATGTGTATGGTGGTAGAGCCACCCCTAACTGGTATCCTTCATGTGTAGGATGCACGTCACCATTGGCGTGACACGATTGCACTGTTGTATATACTTTTTGTGTCTTTTTCCTTTCTTTGTTTTTTTTTTCTTCTGTTTTTTTGGTTCTTGTTTTATGCAGGGTTCCGGGACGCCACGGTCCGATCGCCATTGGGAGTGGAAATTGCTGGCTGCTTTATGCTTTTTTCTGCTGAGCGTGTTGCGCTGATGCCGCCATGGCCTCACCCCTTTTGAAATTACATTCACAAAATGTTCAAGGCTTCAATTCACCTCAGAAGCGGGCTAAAGTTTTTCATCACCTCAAATCGCAACAAATTGACGTGGTATGTTTACAAGAGACCAGGTTTTCTCAGTCCTCCGCTCCGCGTTATCTTTCACCTCGCTATCCCATCTTTTACACGGCCTCGGCTCCTGAGAAGCGTCGGGGTGTACCGATAGCTTTTAAACGCGATCTCCCTTTTGTCTGTGCTAGGAATATAGCGGACCCCACGGGCAGGTATTTGCTTTTGCAAGGTACCCTCTGGGACCAGGAGGTTACTTTTGTCTCTTACTACGCGCCTAACCGTTTTCAGCATAAATTCTTTTTGCATCTTTTCACCATTGTTTCCCGACACTCCAAGGGTGTCGGGGGGTGGCCCCTTCTCATGACTTGGTGCTGGAGGAACGTATGCGCTCTCTCTTGCGGACAGCGGGGCTAGCGGACGTCTGGAGGGAACTTCACCAAACTGAACGCGACTTTACATTCTATTCCAATCCTCATGACAGTTTTTGTAGAATTGACCATATATTCATGCATGTTCAGCAGCTTCCCTTGGTCCAGCGGATAACTATTCCCTCCTCACCCTGGTCGGACCATGATCCCTTGGTACTCCTCCTTGCCCTCTCTGGGTCAGAACGGCGCCCTTTTCATTGGCACATCAACAACTCTTTATTGACCACTCAGACTACCTGCCAACAAATAGAATTTTTTTTACGAACATACTTCACTGAAAACTAAGGCCACGGTGTGAGGTCATGTAATACAGCTGGCGGCGGTGCGGGAGCGGCGACTTTTGGAGCTTCATTCTCTCCGGCCTCTGTGGATGCGCGTTGGAAGTCATCTCCATCCGCGGCCCATAAATGCGCTCGGGATGCTCTGGTGACAGAGTTGGACCTACTTGCCTCTTCGGAGGCAGAACGAGCCCTTTGTTGGACCAAACACAAATTTTATTCCTGTGCTAATAAGCCAGGTCCAATGCTGGCCAGGAAACTCAATTCTATGGGGAAACCCCATAAACCGATCCGACTGCGACTTCCCACAGGTAGATGTACTTCTAATCCCCAGCAGATTGTTTCCTGATTCTCGGACTTCCTTTTGCGCCTCTACGCTAAACCAGATCTCTTCCCTGTGGCTCAAGCTGAGGCATTCTTTCAAGATCTCCATCTTCCTGGATTATCCAAGGCAGCACAGGTGGCCCTCAATGCCGGTGTTACCGTACCGGAAGTGCTCCAAGCTATCAAATCTTTATGGTCCACCGCGGCCCCAGGTCCCGACGGCTTCTCCGGTCTCTATTACAAGAAATTCTCAGCCCTGTTGGCGCCCTTTTTGGCTGACTATTTCAATGAGTTACGACGGGGCTCCTTGCCCTCTCCAGACACGCTTAGAGTGCATATCTCCATGATTCCTTAGACGACCGATGATGTACAGGAACCGCAAGCTTTCTGGTCCATTTCTCTTCTTAATGGAGACCTGAAGATATTGGGCAAGATCCTTAGTTTTTGCATCAATAAATATTTGTGTAGCCTGGTCCACAGGGACCAAGTGGGGTTCGTTCCTGGGAGGCAGGCGGGTGATAACGTTCGTAAGGTGGTCCATCTTATACATTTTCTGCAACAGCGGAAAATCCCGGGATTCTTACTGTCCTTAGACATATATAAAGCCTTTGATTCTCTATCCTGGGAATATCTGCGGTTTGTGCTGTCTCGCTGGGGTTTTGGGGACTCTATTATTTCTTGGATTCAAGCCTTGTATTCTTCGCCTTCAGCCTCCATTAAATACGCTGGATATTTCTCGGATCCCTTTCCTATTGGGCAAGGGATGAGACAGGGCTGCCCCCTGTCCCCGGCACTCTTTGTCCTGGCACTTGAGCCGCTGGCTTTAGCACTCCAGACCGATTGCAGTGTATTGGGGGTTCCATACACGGGACAGGAGTTTAAGCTGAACCTTTTTGCGGGCGATGCCCTCTTGACTCTTACTAATCCTCTGACGACGCTTCCTAATTTGCAACGGGTTCTTGAGCGCTTCTCCTTGATTTTGGGTCTCCGTATTAACTTGGATAAGACTGTCGCTCTCAATATTACTTTGGCTTCAGATTTGGTTTTGCGCCTACAATCCCACTTCCGTTACAGGTGGGCTCCCTCTTCTCTTGAATACTTTTTAATTTGCTTGACCCCCACCTATGACTCCCTCTTTGCTGCAAATTATTATCCATTGCTTAGCTCTCTATATTCTCTTATGCATTCCTGGCAATTTCCGCACCTGTCTTGGATAGGGCGGGTTCATTCGGTGAAAATGACCATCCTGCAGAAATTGTTATATTATTTTCGCACTCTCCCAGTGCTGGTTCCCCCTCATTTTCTTTGGTTGCTTCAGGCGCAGTTTATGCATTTTATCTGGGCCAATAAGCACCCCAGAGTATGCAGAAATACACTCTTTGCTCATAGACTCCAGGGTGGTCTTGGGGTGTCTAATGTAACTAAATATTATCAGGCTAGCCAGATTGCCCCGCTGTCTATGTTCCACGCTTCCTCCGATGTTCCTCTCTGGGTCCTGCTGGAACTATCTAATTGTGCCCCTATCGCACCGTCGACGCTTCTATGGCTTCCCCCTGCCCTGCGCCCTATGGCGCTGAGTCCAATCTTGCTCCATGGCTTACAAGTCTGCGACTCAGTACGTTACTCCAGTGGCCTGATGTCACCTTTTCTGCCTTTGCTCCCAATTGTTAACAACCCTCTTTTCCCACCAGGTTTAGATCACCCAAGGGCGTTTTCTTGGTAGGTGGCTAATGGTTTTCCGCAGGTGCGACACTTTTTGGTTTTTCAGTCCTTCCCCACCTGGAATTTTCTTTGGGAGTCCCGGGATGTTCCCCCGGCGGAATGTTTTTTTGATACCTTTAATTGCGGCACTGGCTGCTCTCGCTGCAGGGCACTTCTGCTTTCCCGTACCATAAATCTGCCTTTGAACGGCTTTGCCAGCAGCGACCGGGCGCCTCGGGCCTTATCTCCCTTCTTTATGCAGCTCTGAACAGACGCTCGTCGCATACTTCTCTTTCATATGTTGTTCAGTGGGAGCGAGACCTGGGAGTGGCTGTGGATCCAGTGGACTGGAATAAGGTCTGGTCACTCATAGCTAAATGCTCATTTAATACGACCACGCTGGAAGCAGCCTACAAGGTATTGTTTTGTTGGTATTGGGTTCCGGCTCGTCTGGCCCAGGCTAACCCTGCTTGTATTGATCGATGTTTTCGGGGTTGTGGCCATCGTGGTGATGTATTGCATATCTGGTGGTCATGCCCGAGGCTGCTTCGTTTTTGGTCTCGTGTGTTTGGCCTCCTTTTCACTTTGTTCCATCTCTCCATACGCCGGGATGCTCGGTATGCCTTGCTTCATTGCCCCATACCGGGCCTCTTGGCTCATCAGCAGAAGGTGGCTTCCTATTTGTTTTTATCGGCCACTAGAACAATTACTCAGGCCTGAAAGAGCCCGTTTGTCCTTCTGGGGGTGCGGGATCGTATGACCACTATGATGCTCAACAAACAGATGTCGAGTATATGCAACGACTCCCAACGTAAATTTTTGAAAATATGGGAGCCGTGGTTGCAATATGCCTTTCCAATGCTCCCCCCAGCTAGTATGGGGATGTAATGGCATTGGTGTTCAGTGTTGGCGCTCTTGGACCCCTGCTCTTTGTTTTTTTTCTCTCTTTTTCTGTTAGTTTTTGGTGTGACAGTGGACAGCTGCCTTTAGTTGTTATAGTCAGAGTTACATTAATGTTATGTGCCATTGATAGCCCCTGCGTGGGCGTACCTCTTGCCTTGTTAGAGTTAGAGCACTGTTTATTATGCTTTTTTTTTTTAATCAGTGCAATTGATAGCCCCTGTGTGGGCGTGTTTTTTTGCCTCTGTTTTATACTGTTTAAAGTTCAAATTAATAAAAACAATTGAAATACAAAAGACAAACAATGGATACACTCCAGAGTTTCAGTTGGATCATCAACTTCAGCAAAAATCAAATGTCTCCAGTGCAACAAATTGTACACTTGGAGGACCTTTTCAATACTGCCAATGATTTGGTTCCCCCCCCAGAAGATAAAATCTATCAGGGACGGAGTTCTTAGGGTGGCTACCTCTCCTATCAGATTCTTAATGCCTCAGCCTGTTTGGCAAAATGTCATCCTGTGCCTCGATGATTCCTTGGGCACACTGATGCTTGCACAATTTCAAACAGGTATTCTGACTCAGGGGAGGAAGCATCACCTTAGGCAGTTAATCAGGGTCTCTCCCTACATGAAGAAGAGTCTGGTGGTGGCTAAGGAAGGAGTCATTATTGAGCACAAAGGGATCCATTGTGAAGATGTCAGTGTTCAGAGAAAATAAACGTTTCCCATGAAAGGTGTAGTCTCCAATGTCTTGGTGATTTTAACCACTTCCAGACTGGACACTTTCACCCCCTTCCTGACCAGGGCAATTTTCAGCTTTCAGTGCTATCACACTTTGAATGACAATTGCGCGGTCATGCAACACTGTACCCAAATTAATTTTTTACCATTTTTTTGAGACAGATAAAGCTTTATTTTGGTGGTATTTATTCACCGCTGGGATTTTTATTTTTTTTGCTATGTAAATGAAAAAGTCCAAAAATTTTGAACAAAAGTATTTTTTTTATAAAATTTTGCAAATAAATAATATTTCATCATAAATCTTTGCCAAAATGTATTCCGTTATCTTTTTAGTAAAAAAAAACCAAAAAAAAACAAATTAGTTTATAACCAAAAATTATAATTTTTAAACATTTTTTTTTTACATTTTTATTTTATTTTTTTATATTATTATTTTTCATTTATTTTTATTTTTTTACATACTGTCACCCTAGCAGTACAGTGTCACCATAGTGACACTGTACTACTTGTGGGGGGTGATGAAAATTTTTTTTTTTTTACACTGATTGCTTTTACACCCATAAAGGATGTAAAAGCAATCATTTCTCTTTCTCTCTGTGTGCATTCCTGCACTCATTGAGAAGTACTGAGTGAGCTGTGATTGGTCACAGCTTGTCACATGGTACAAGGCTGTTGTGAATAGCCTTGTACCATGTGACCTCTGTGATCATTCACAGATATCACATGTAGTAAGCAATGATGTCATAAGTGACATCTTGCTTACTACTTTGCATGTGATCACTGATTGACCAATCAGTGATCACATGATCGGGACCTCGTACAGAGGTCCCGTCCGACGATCAGTGTTTTACTGTGTCCGGAGGACACAGCGGGCACCGGATCGCGGTGCTGCGCGCTCCCATGGAGCGCGCACAAGCAGGGTGCGGGGAGGCCGTTCATAAACGGCTACCCGACCCTGTACTGCCACCGTCCGGCCGTTTATATGCAACGGCCGGTCGGGAAGTGGTTAAAAGACTTTTTCTGCCCTAACATCTCTGTTGTACAAGGTCAATGGGAAACCAGTCATGTTACAGAGTGGCTGTAGGCTACATTCAATGACAGGGCAGTACAGGCAACAGGTCAATCCCATCATGACCTGGTCAGAACTACACCTGTTAGATCTGAGGGCAGTGTACCTACCAGGCAGGCTGAATATGCAGATGAACCAACTATCCTGCAACAGATCACAAGTGGTCCCTACACCCTCAGTTTGCACATGGGGCCTTTCCCAAATGGACCTTTTTGCATATCTAAGCAGTCACAAACTACCAAGGTTTCTGTCCCAATTTCCATACCCCAGGGCAAAGGGGGTTGAATGCCCTGTTCTCACTATGGAACTGCAGCCTAGCTTATGCCTTCTCTCCACTGCTGCTCATAACGAGATTCCTGATGAGACTTCTGAGGGACAACATCTCAGTCTTAGCCATTCTGCCCCGCTGACTGTACAGGCCGTGGTTTCCCCTAGCAGCTGATCTCGGCAAGCATGCAGCAGTTCCTCTTCTTGCTTTTCCATATCTTCTGTCACAAGGAAAGCTCATACATTGGAACCCAAATAGGCTGGATCTTTGAGCTTGGCTATTGAAATGGGGAGATTGGAAAGCCTAGGCTGTTCTTCTCACGTGATCTCAACTTTGTTGAACGCATGAAAAAGCTCTACTAATACCATTTATGCAAGTATTCGGGATAAGTTGTGTCTTCCGGTTGAAAAGGAGACAATCAACCTTACCTCTCCATCAGTCTTAGAGCTATTAGATTTCCTACAGACCAGCCAAGACCTAGGTTTTAGCCTCGGCTCACTGAAAGTACAGGTTGCGGCAATTTCTGCAGTGACAAAGACTAAGTGGACAGAAGAGCTATTGGTGATAACAGCTTCTCAGAGCAGTGCTTAAAATTCGCCTTTTACGTGTAGCCGGGTTTGGTGGGAGATGAACACCCTGAAACCTCACATATTAAAGTTTCAGGAGACCCATTTTACTGCAGGGTCAGTGCCCAAATTACCTATAAATCTTTATGACCACTGGTTCCAGAGCCCCTCTCCAATCAAACAGGCAAAAAAGATAACTATTGTCATTCAAAAGATCTGAGGAGCATGTAGAAGACCTGGATGAAAGATTTATAATGGTTAAAGGGTCTTTACATGGCAGCCCACTTAATCCGGTCAATGTTTATGCTCCTAACTTCAGTCAGGTGGCCTTCCTGGACGGAGTCCTTAGTAAAGTACAGGAGTTGTTCACTGGTTTCTTGATTATGGGTGGGGATTTCAATCTCTGTATGGATCCCAGTATGGACTCTTCTTCCAATAGGGCCACCCTGACCACAGCAGCTAAGAAGAACCTCTCAAATACTTTCAGGGACTATGATTGGTGAACTGCTGGCACATTTTACTCCTACTTTTCGCAAGTCCACCAGTTGCATTGCCGCCTGGATCTGTTCTTGGGGGACCAAGACTTTTTAGAATATTCTCCACAACCCTATTATGCTCTTGGACCACGCTCCTTTGGAACTGATTATTGCACCCTTGTGCCATGAGCACAGGCCATGGATGTGGCGTCTTAATGAGAACCTTCCGGATGATGTAGCCATGGCAGGTATGGTTTGTACCACTTTACAGCAGTAATTCCTGGAAGAAAAAGCGTAATTCTGATATCCAAAATTTGTTGTCACAGATAGCTGACCTGTCCCTTTGACATAAGCAGGGCAGAGACCCACAAACAGGCAACCAATTATACTGTAGGCCCTGTGAAAACAATTGCATCTCTCCTAGATGCTCATACTCAAAGGAAACTGTGTTTTATTGCTAGATCCCTTACACGAAAATCTGCATCCCCACGGACAGGTGAAAAATTGCATTTTCCTTCTCAGATTGCCAATTGTTTCTGTGATTTTTATCACTCTCTATAATCTGTGAGAAGAATAGGAGGAAGCCAGGGGGTGACGGGGTGCCCAGATAGAGGCATATGTGGAAGAGGTTAATTGTCCATGCCTGTCTCCCCCGTCCTCCCTGGACAGGGAGTAGCATAGCACACAGGAGGTACTCCGAACAACTAAAAGCATGCCCTCCGGAAAGAGCCCAAGGCTGGATGGCCTTACTAAGGCCTACTTGCTAAAACGTGGACCTTCTCTTGCCACGTTTGACATCATGCCTTGACTTACTGACTAAAAATGGCCACATCCCACCCAAAACCCTGTGGGCACATATCACAGTACTGCCCAAGGAAGGTTAAAACCCGGCACTTTGCCAGAGCTACCCCCCAATCTCCCTACTAAACTTGGACATTAAGATATTGGTTAAGATCTTGTGATCTGGCTTACTGTTTAGAGAGAGAATTGGCACACATGTCATTTTGCTATTAAGTCAAGAAGTTCCATTTTGGTCTCATCTGACCAGAGCCCCATCTTCCACACGTTTGCTGTGTCCCCCCACATGGCTTCTCACAAACTTCAAACAGGACTTCTTATGGCTTTCTTCTTGCCACTTTTCCATAAAGGCCATATTTGTGGGGTGCACGACTAATAGTTGTCCTGTGGACAGATTCTCCTCCGAGCTGTGGATCTCTATAGCTCCTCCAGAGTTCCCATGGGCCTCTTGGCTGCTTCTCTGATTAATTCTCTCCTTGCCCGACCTGTCAGTTTAGGTGGACGGCCATGTCTTGGTAGGTTTGTAGTTGTGCCATGCTCTTTACATTTTTGGATGATGGATTGAACAGTGCTCCGTGAGATGGTCAAAGCTTAGGATATTTGTTTATAACCTAACCCTGCTTTAAACTTCTCCACAACTTTATCCTTGACCTGTGTGGTGTGTTCCTTGGCCTTCATGATGCTGTTTGTTCACTAATGTTCTCTAACAAACCTCTGAGGGCTTCACAGAACAGCTGGATTTATACTGAGATTACATGACACACAGGGGGACTCTGTTTACTAATTAGGTGACTTCTGAAGGTAATTGGTTCCACTAGATTTTAGTTAGGGGTATCGGAGTAAAGGGGGCTGAATACAAATGCACACCACACTTTTCACAGATTTATTTGTAAAAAAAAATTTAACCTCCTCGGCGGTCTGATTATTTCCGATTTTTTTTGCTGAAAGCGGTACCATTTTTTTGCATGGAAATATGTAGTTTTTTATTGTAGGCTGTAATTTTTAGGAATAACTCCCTGAAATCTGTAAGAACAAGAGTCTAGTAAACATCCCGGGTATGATAAAATTTGAAACACGAAATCATAAATTATAATTTAATAAATAATCATAAAAAGTAATAATATAATAATAAATTTAATTCAATAATATAATCAAACCAAAAACACTGAAATTTGAAATACAGAGGCAAATTCACACATCGCTGAGCAAAGTCGCAAAATCGTTTTCAGTGTCTGATGACGAATTTCCCCCACGAATCATTATCACTCAATTCTGCAAGTGGTTCTGATTTACTATCGCTGTTCTCTAGCCGGTCTAAAACCCGTTTTGACCTAAAGGGACGCTTTTTGGACGCCATGGACTTTTCTAAGTTTCCAGGCAGAAAGAACAGTCAAAATGCAGGCAGGGCACCGGACAAAGCACTCGGGACAAAATGTATGTGAAATGCATTGAAACAGCAATGTTTTACTATGTAATAGTCATTTTAAAAAAAACAAAATTTTTTAAAAATTTCAAATTTCCCGCCGGTTCCGGCGCCCGTACGTCCCGACGTCACAGGGACTGGAACACGGAAGCCGGATGCCGGCATCGGCCGGAGGAGATGGCCGGGGACGCTGCAGGGGACACATCGTGGGAGCGAAGGACAAGGTAAGTGCTGCAGGGACTCCCTATGCAGCGCCGCATGGTAAGCCTGAGTGTAGCTCGGGGTTACCGCTCTTGGTACTGACATTTTACCCCGAGCTACACTCGGGAATACCGCCAAGGAGGTTAAAAACCATTTCTCATTTTCCTTCCACTTCACAATTATGTGCCACTTTGTGTTGGTCTATCACATCCGATCCCAATAAAAGACATTGATGTTTTTGGTTGCGACATGACAAAATGTGGAAAATTTCAATGGGGAAGAAGGCTTTTTCAAGGCACTGTAGTTATCCTATCTGAAGGTGGCGAACTTCCCCTTATTCAGCATTCCTGTACTGAACCATACTGTATTTTAATTTTCATCCAGAGCATTGTTTTCTGTTGTTTTTCATTACCCGTACGTTTTGAAAACAAATCAAAGATTTTACAAAAAGAAAAAAAAAAATCACCCTGCCTCTTACTAACTAAACTGGGGGGGATTTGTACTGTCCTGGCATTTTAAGGGCCTCAAGAAATGAGATGGTCCCCGAGTACATCAGGATTGAACGATTTTCAAATATAGTTTGCAGAGACTATAACTTTCACACAAACCAGTCAATATACACTTATTGGGATTTTTTTTCCCAAAGACTTGTAGCAGACTACTGTATATTTTTACCTAAATTTATACAATTATTTTTTTTATTAGATATGTTTTATAACAGAAAGCAGAAAATATTTGTATTTTTTTCCCCAACATTTTTTGGTCTTTTTCGTTTATATATAATATATAAAAAACACAATGGTGATCAAATACCACCAAAAGAAAGCTCTATTTGTGTCAAACAAATTATATAAATTTAATTTGGGTGCAGCGTTGCATGACCGTGCAATTGCCAGTTAAAGTGGTACGGTGCTGAATAGCAAAAAATGTTCTGGTCATGAAGGGGGTAAAACCTTCTGGAGGTCAACTGGTTAAAAATTGACCTCTAAGTGTGAAATCTTCCACCACAAAATGTACTCAGCCAATGAAAGCTCATGACTCGGTTTTTATTCTTTTCCTGCTATCAATGGCCAACCCGGTCCCCCACTTCATCCATGTCTTTGGGGACCTCTGATCTCCTTATCAACTGTTTCTTCCATGATGAAGATCAGCCATGGAGTATATCTGAGGTGTATATCAGGGTGTGCTTCTTCCCCACATGAGAGCTGGGATGTCCAGCAACATTCATCTAGAAGACATTTCCCACACTCAAGGCACTAATACACCTCCAGGGTTGTGTGGGACCCCTCATGTACAGGAAGGCAGGACTTCAGTGAGGAACATTTCCCTCACTCAGGACAGGAAAGTGACTTCTCCCCCATGTGCAATTTCTGGTGTCTGTAAAAAGTAGACTTGTCTGAAAAACATTTCCCGCACTCGGGACAGGAATACGGTTTCTCCCCCGTGTGCAATCTTTGATGTCTGTAAAGATTGGACTTCCCTGAAAAACATTTCCCGCACACCGGACAAGAGTATGGTTTTTCCCCCGTGTGAGACCTCTTATGTATGACAAGATCTGATTTTTGAACAAAACATTTCCCACACTCAGAACAGGAATACGGCTTTTCACCTGTGTGCAATCTCTTATGTCTGTAAAGAGAGTATTTGTCTGAAAACCAACTTCCGCACTCAGGACAGTTATATGGCTTTTCCCGCTTTTCAGACCTTTGATGTTTGACAGGTTGTGAATTTTGTATAAAGGATTTCCTGCAGTCAAAACAGGCAGATGGCTTCTCACTCGTGTACAATCTCTGATGAATAGAAAGACTGGAATTACTTGAAGAACATTTCCCACACTCAGGACAGGAATACATATTTTCCCCTGTGTGTGATCTCTGATGTCTGTAAAGATTGGACAGGTCTGAAAAATATTTTCCGCACTCAGAACAGGAATACAGCTTTTCCCCCGTGTGAGACCTTTCATGTTTCATAAGTTGTGATTTTTGTGGAAAACATTTCCCGCAATCAGGACAGGAATACGGCATCTCACCCGTGTGCAATCTCTCATGTTTTTGAAGACTGGACTTCCCTGAAAAACATTTCCCGCACTCCTGACAAGAGTACGGTTTTTCCCCCGTGTGAGACCTCTTATGTATGACAAGATCTGATTTTTGAACAAAACATTTCCCACACTCAGAACAGGAATACGGCTTTTCACCTGTGTGCAATCTCTTATGTCTGTAAAGAGAGTATTTGTCTGAAAACCAACTTCCGCACTCAGGACAGTTATATGGCTTTTCCCGCTTTTCAGACCTTTGATGTTTGACAGGTTGTGAATTTTGTATAAAGTATTTCCTGCAGTCAAAACAGGGAGACGGCTTCTCACTTGTGTACAATCTCTGATGAATAGAAGGACTGGAATTACTTGCAGAACATTTCCCACACTCAGGACAGGAATACATATTTTCCCCCGTGTGAGATCTCTGATGTCTGTAAAGATTGGACATGTCTGAAAAATATTTTCCGCACTCAGAACAGGAATACGGCTTTTCCCCTGTGTGAGACCTTTCATGTTTCATAAGTTGTGATTTTTGTGGAAAACATTTCCAGCACTCAGGACAGGAATACGGCTTCTCATCCGTGTGCAATCTCTGATGTTTTTGAAGACTGGACTTCTTTGAAAAACATTTTCCACACTTAGGACAAGAATACGGCTTCTCACCTGTGTGAGATCTTATATGGTCATTAAGGCGGGATTTAAAATTGAGACACTCAGAACAGGAGAGCCTTTTCTCTGTATGAAGGCCGGCCCGGTCCCGCACAGTCTGAGGTTCCTCAGGATACGAGGAATCCGATGGTCCATCTACACTGGGTGGTGCCGGATGGACATTGGAGGGAGCCGGGTTTTCTCCTGGACTATACTGTGTGATGTCCTCATCTTCTACTTTCCAGTCTGGAGACAAAGTGAGACAATCCTCGGAGGTTTTCCTCATCTCCCGGCCATGGACTAAAATACAAAGACAAAGAGGATTACTAGACAGGAGCTGATTGGTTCCCCAAACAAGGACTCCGCCCACATCAGGCAGCTTGGTCTCTGAGGAGCTTACAATTCCACCCTCAAGGGAACTAGGAAATGGCTCCTCTGATCTCCTACCAGGTCATTTCTTTATTCATGGACCTTAGTCAGAGAGTGAGGAAACAACCAGAACTGTCTTTTATAGGAGGGACAGTGATGAGGGGATTATAGGACGAGGGTCCCCACCCCCTCTATCACTCATCGCCATCTTCCCAACACAAGAAGTACTGCACTTCCTTATTTAGTCCATGATTTAGTCATGAAGAACAGCGGGGCTGAGCCCCACCAGAGGTCAGAGAGTGAGGATGGGGGGAGAACAACCAAGATGAAGACTGGACTGATCCTGAAGACCACCATCATTGGGGTATTGACTCCTCCCTCATTATCACTTTCTGTTTAAGGGTCCAAAGTAGGAGGATGTTATCACATTATTATCACCATGTAAAAGTCTGTGCTCCAATCACATCATCCGATATAAAATGTCCAGCTGGGAGGAAATGGGTGTAACAAAAGAGAATCCATATTATGTATATATATAGCAGTGAGGGGAGGGGGAGAGCAGAAGTCAGGACTATGGAATATTTAGCATAATGTGTAGGCTTAGGACTACATATTGTGAAATATATATCATATAGTGTTAGGAGTCAGGACTATTTGTATTTGGTAATCTTTGGTAGCAAAATGTTTACTGTAGACAAGTTGCAGAGATCCCACACCGCTGCCTCCCATCTCCTGAGACTGCACTCAGTGACTTGGGTCTGAGACTATACAGACATATCCCTCCACCCGGCACAGCCAGCAGACCACAGAGCAAGGAACCCTGGGAGAATTGTTCTGTCAGAGATCTTGCTAGACCCGGGCATGGGGAAAAGACCCAACACATACCCCAGGTGCCTAGGTTGAGCAACATTTTGCTGCCAGCTGAACCCCAGAACCTCCATAAATCCAGTCTAGATACATAAATTGTGTCTGCAGCACAGAGAAGGAAGATTATCCGAGAGAAATCCAGGAATACAGGACGGGGAACACAGCTCAGGAAAGTGACCAGGGGATTACAGGCTGATATCACCCAGTCCCCGCCCTACTCTGGACCAATCAGTGAGCAGTAACAGAGAAAAGATAAGAGAATATATTGTGGCTCACCTGTGCTGATCTCTGTAGGAGTGTCCTCCTCTTTGAATGTCCTCATCATTCCAACCTCCTCCGTATATTGCTGATCATCCCTCACGTACGTCTCTTCTACTTCTGTTTTAACCTCAACTTTTATATCTATCAGATCTTCACCCTAAACCAAAGAAAGAGAGAGAAATATCATATATAAAATATCTCTTCCTTAACATCAAGTTTAGGATCTCTCAGGTTTCCACTCTGAATATATAATAAATTGACATCAATGGTAACAATGCAGATAATGTACAGATCCTAATGATACTATCAGTGATTGTTCTACCTGATGATGGTGAGGGATGGTGTGACCTTCCTGTGTGGAATCCCGGAAATACAGAGGACGGGGACATCTCTCTGGTGGGTTCCCATGACTGGATCCATCTACCTGATGATGGTGAGGGATGGTGTGACCTTCCTGTGTGGAATCCCGGGAATACAGAGGACGGGGACATCTCTCTGGTGGGTTCCCATGACTGGATCCATCTGTAGGAAACACACACACTGACTGAATCCATTGTTTCTATGTGTTTATCAGATGATGGGGGATCTAGGTGGATCCTCCGTACTGCTCTCTCCTTTACAATAAAGTCTCCTCTTACCCGGTGATGTGAGGGGCGGCTGATTGTCCATCATGACGTCCTTGTAGAGATCCTTGTGTCCTTCTAAATACTCCCACTCCTCCATGGAGAAATAGACAGTGACACCCTGACACCTTATAGGAACCTGACACACACAATGATACAGTCACCATCCAGACACATCCCTTGTCTGTTACTGGAGAATGTCCCAGAATTCCCGGCACCGCTCACCTCTCCTGTCAGCAGCTCCATCATCTTCTTGGTGACTTCTAGAATCTTCTGCATGTTGTGTCTCTCAGGGTTTAGGGAGTCACATGGAGGCACTGTGATGGTCATATGATCACCTGACTTCAGAAGAGGAAATCTCTGTATTGAGGAACCAATAGGAATATCATGTTAGAATCCCAGAATCCTCCTCACCTCTCCGGTCAGGTCTGTGTTTTATTAATAGAGATAAGAGTGATGTCATGTGACCTCCCAGAATCCTCCTCACCTCTCCGGTCAGGTCTGTGTTTTATTAAAAGAGATGAGTGATGCCATATGACCTCCCAGAATCCTCCTCACCTCTCCGGTCAGGTCTGTGTTTTATTAATAGAGATAAGAGTGATGTCATGTGACCTCCCAGAATCCTCCTCACCTCTCCAATCAGGTCTGTGTTTTATTAATAGATAAGTTATGTCATGTGACCTCCCAGAATCCTCCTCACCTCTCCGGTCAGGTCTGTGTTTTATTAATAGAGATGAGAGTGATGTCATGTGACCTCCCAGAATCCTCCTCACCTCTCCGGTCAGGTCTGTGTTTTATTAATAGAGATAAGAGTGATGTCATGTGACCTCCCAGAATCCTCCTCACCTCTCCGGTCAGCAGGTAGATGATCTCCAGGGTGAGGTTTAGTATCTTCTCAGTCATGTGACTCCGGTCCTCCTCCATCCTCATTGGTGCCATCATGTGATCTATACAGGTCTCCTTGTAGACGGATAACTTTGGGAAATCAAAGTAAGAATGATTTGGATGGTATTGGTCACACAATAATAGGATGTGGATGTGAGGGGGGAATAGGAGGGTTGCTGGACATTGAAGAACTGCTGTACCTATGGAAACACATTTATTCTGGACTGTTTAGTGTTTTTCACAAACCCAGAACTGTCTTGGCTTGCTGGATCAGAAATTCCCTTTCCTCTGTTAGGTTTGTTTTGTTTCTGAACTGATTTTGATCATGAAATGCTTATCCCCGAAGGGTCTGCAGTAAATAATCCCTAAGCTGTTCAGACGCTGCTGAAACAGATACAAGCTCCAGAACACACCAACAAAACTCAGGATCAGTCTAGGGGAGTCTTTTTTCTGATTTATTAAAGTACACACAGTTATAGGACAAACTCTCAAGCAAATTCCAGCAGTAGCCATCTTAAGTATGAGGTATAGGGGACAGCCTAGTCTGGGACTCTGTATGAGCAGTCACTGTCCTTGTAGTAACCTCTGGCACCTTACCCTCAAATTACTGGCACCCTTGGAGCTTTAGGCAAAAGGTCCTCCTCACAATGTCCACAGACAGCTCCCCAACCAGCTTCCCTTCGACACTCTTCGGTGAAAGGAGTTCTTCACCAGCCCAGCTTCCTAAGGTAGTGTCCTCCAGGAAATGTCTTTAACTCCAAGTTCTATCAAGCCCTCAAGCCAAGCACATGCGGATGCCTAACAGCAGCAGCTCTTCTGCAACACACAGGCTGCTTGCCAGTGGGAGACCCCAGGATAGAGAGAGAGTTCCATTCAGACCCTCCTACACATTTATCTTCTCCCCACTAACACCTTTTGGGCCAACTTTCTAGGGATTGACCCAAAAGGTGTTCATAACCCAATGGTTAAACTAGTGCTGGTTAACTGGTGGAGGTAAGTGTTTGCCCTTTCGGGGGCAGTGGGGCCTTTCTTCAGGTGGAGAACCTTTGACTACAATTGAAAAGGGGAATTATTGCACATTTAATATTCTTAACTTTTTGGGACTTTGTCATAATTTGTTATCTCGTGATATTTATTACATTTGTGTTGTCTTTAGTTGAATCATACACATATACGTACGCCTAGCTGTGTCAGCTGCATATTGTAATGATTTCCTATTGGCTTCCTGTGTAGTGTGATCATTGCCCTTTGTAGGCCATGTATGGTCAGGATGGTCCTTGTCTTGTCTATTTATTGTCAGTGCTGTTTGTTTAGAGGACCATATTACTAGAATTTATCTCCACAATGAGGAGAATGTTCCGGCCCCGGAAGTGGGGGAATGTTCTGCCCCTGAAGGGGTTCATCTGGGTCCCACACTATATATGTGTGTATCATCATCTGCTGGAGATAAAAGATGTCACAGTGACTATGGAGGAAGAGGACGGACATGACTATGGAGGAAGAGGACGGACATGACTATGGAGGAAGAGGACGGACATGACGATGGAGGAAGAGAACGGACATGACAGGGGGTTACTGGGTGTAAATAGGAAATAACATCTTATTACCTCCTCTGCTGCCACTTCCACCGTCTCTTCTCTACTTCCTGTCTGTACCTGACAGCACTTCCTGTCTGTCCCTAACATCACTTCCTGTCTCCCACACAGACTTCCTTTCTGGGTAGAAGTGAGATCCCCACCTTGTGGAGCTCAGAGGAACTGCAGCCCAGAGAACCATCTGGTAGTGTGACCCCGAACTTGTGCTGTGTGTGTATGGACTGTAGATCCTTAGGTCCCTTTCACACGGGCGTTCCGTATGTTTGTTTTTCATCTGTCCATTTATGGATGAAAAACGGACCCCCATGTATTTCTATGGACTTGTGGATGTAAACAGATAAACATCTTTTTACATCCGTTAATGTCCTAATCCGCTAGCATTCATTGTAACAACCACAGAACGGACGAAAAATGGATGTAAATGAATGGAAATGGACCAAAAATGGATGAAAATTTGATGTAAATGGATCTAAATGGATGAAAATGGATGTAAATGGATGAAAAACAGTTGTAAATGGCCCAAATGGATGAAAATGGATGTAAACGGATGAAAAACAGATGTAAACCAATGTAAATGGATGAAAAATTGATATAAATAGATCTAAATGGATGAAAATGGATGTAAATGGATGAAAAACTTTTGTAAATGGCCCAAATAGATGAAAATGGATGTAAACAGATGAAAAACAGATGTAAACCAATGTAAATGGATGAAAAACAGTTGTAAACAGACCAAAGGGATGAAAACAGATGTAAATGGATGAAAAAATGATTGTAAACTCATCCGTTTTTTCTTTGAAAAAACGTGACTTAACTGAGGAAGAAAAACAGAACGCCCATGTGAAAGGACCCTTATAGAGGGGTCACCTCCACTCCCACCAAGGGGGACAGAAATATATGACTGCCTAGTCCAGCCTTTCTCAGCCAGGGTCCTCCAAAGGTTTCTAGGGGTTCCTTGAGTAAAGAACAATTTCTGTCTCTTAGGTACAATGATTTCACGGTGATGTAAGAATGTCCTTCCACTGACTACTGATATAAAGGGATCCTTCTCCCATTGGTCACCAATTAGAGACCAATAAATAGAGCACTTGTAATGAGCTCTGGGTTTGGATTGCACCCATATTTGGACAGAATTTGTTTTAGGGGGTCAGAGAACAACTGAAC
Source organism: Staurois parvus (assembly GCF_062004578.1). Classification (NCBI taxonomy): domain Eukaryota; kingdom Metazoa; phylum Chordata; class Amphibia; order Anura; family Ranidae; genus Staurois; species Staurois parvus. The sequence continues at coordinate 1,775,638 of NW_028318018.1, forward strand.
TAAATTAATTGAACTGAATTATTACTATTGCTGCTAAATGTGGCAGCTTACCGCTCAAGCTGGTTGATAGGGAGTCAATGGCCGCAGGCACCCTAACACCTGAAGACATATCCCCCCAGCCCATTCAGTTTTCAACTGGGAATTCCCAGCTGACAGGTGAATGTAAACAAAATAAAAAATATGTGCATGGGCCCCCCAAAAATCTTCATACTAGACCCTATAGGTTGAATGTGCCCCATCTTGTCTGATCACAACAGCTAAGCAGGGTAAGACCTGGTTAGTATTTGGATGGGAGCCCCTTCAGGTCTGATATGGTTGTCAAGAGGGAGCTCTATACAAAAAAACACTAGGAAGTTTGAAGTGCTCCCTCAAAATCCATGCCAGACCCACATCTGAGCATGCATCCTGGCCACCCAGGAAAGGTGGGGGATGGGGAGTGAGCATGCTCACCTCCTAAACAATACCAGGTCACATACCCTCAACATGGGGAGAGTATCTTGCCAAGTTCCTTCACTCCTGGTTGGAAAGATAATAAAGTCTAATGTATGAGCTCGTATCGGGGAACATGAGGAATCTGTACGTTTCTGGAAATGTATATCTGTCTGCAGAAAATAGGGGAGATATTGGAACTCTAATTCATGGTACAGTAACTAGCGATGAGCTGAACTGCCCTGGGTTTGGTGTGATGCTAAATCCTAAGCCATTGAAATCAATGGGCCCTGAATCTGTCAAATTACAAATGCCCATTTTCTGGGCTTATAGGCAAGGGGTGGGCACTGCCCTGGGGAACATGGACCATGCAGAAAAGATTAAATAAAAAAAATACCTGGGAGAAGTGCATTTTTTTTTGGCTCATCTTCCCCCCTCCCTTATTTCCTGTGAATAATGTGTACCAGCTCCTAGCTGGGATTCTTATCTGCAGCTGCTGTCCAAGGTTATTCTGCAGAGTTTAGAAAGCCTGTTGAAAGTAATAGAAAGTGAAAAAAGAAATGTATGCCTCAGGGGCGGACTGACCATTTGACCATTCGGGCACTGCCCAAGGGCCCTGGGTCAGTAGGGGGCCCCAAGAAATGCCCCTGGTACCTTTTTATAGGCTTTTTTTTGGGTGTGCTTTGAGTGTGGACAAGGACACAGGTGCCCCATGATCCCCTATTGCCTGGGGGCCCCATGAGTTGTCAGTCCTCCCCTGGTATGCCTTGTGTTGTAATCGTTGGTATATACGCTTGTAAGAAGTTTTCTATAACTGACTTAGAAGATGAGAGCACAAACCATCTGTTGAGTCAAAACAGCAATGTTTTTAATAAATCATTTGTATTTTTCAAGTCCGTGTCCGGAGTTCTCTGGTTTGCCAAAATTGCGACTATACCGCAATGAAGTTTTATTTGGTGGCAGTTTAAATGGTGTCATTTTTTAGTTGTAAATGTCACTTTTGTTGTAGCACCTCCTACAGCAAGAAAGAAAAAAATTCACACCAGAACCTTTTAAATGTGTGATGTCCCCCAGGAAATCTATACCAGACCTGGCTATGAAAGATAGGATTAGTGTGTGCTCCTTCCCCTCCTGAACCATACCAGGTCACATGCCTTCAATCCTTCCCTGGATGTTGAGGGTATCTGTGGAATGGGGGCCTGGAAGCCCTTAAATAATATGGAAGTGCCTAGATATGACCCCCACTTCTATGTGAATGAGTATGGAGTACATAGTATCACTATTCTGTCACAAAAAAAGTCACCTAGAAATAAAGACATCAAAACACTTGATAGGTCCTTTATAAAATGATTAAAATCTCCCCAAAATGCTCCTCATTGTAATTGCAGCGTCAATCACAATGCCTACCTATCAGGTTACACACGCATTGTTGTTTGTTTACTTTTGAATCATTTTGTCCTTTCTTCACTCTGTAGCTAAGGGATGTAGGTATTCCCACCCTACTTCTTCCTAATTTAGTCTTCATTCATCACATGTTCTATATTCTGCTGCAGCTAGACACACTGATTTTTTACCTAACTGATGATCTGCACAAGTTTTTTTTTTTTTTTTGGATTAAAGCTTTCTACGATCTGCACAATGTCATTTGGATCGAGTCACTGTCTGCAAAGCCATTAAACCACACGTGCCAAACACAAGGCCCATGGGCTGAATGTGATCTGCCAGGCCATTTCATGTGATCCTTGCACCTCTCCTGCAGCTGCAGCAGCCCCCTCGTCTCAGCCCCCACTTTGTCTGTTGGTAGCAGAGAGGAGGACAAAACTCTTCTTCCAGATCCTACGTTTCTCCAGGCAGCTGCAGAGAGACTTTACTCTGCTCCCCCGTCTCACCAATTGGTAGTGGAGAGGAAGACAGAACTCCTCCTACAGATCATGTGCCTCTTTGTGCAGCCACAGCACCCCCTCATTTCAACCTCCCCTGGTCACAGTAGTCAGCAGACTCCCTCAGCCCTCCCATGGTCCTCCTCCAGACTCTGCACTTCCCCAGCTCTGTTCCCAAGCCTCTTCCTGGCAGCAGCACATGGTGGTCAGTGTAGTGGCTCCTTACATTGTTGACCAATGGGAGAAGGACCCCCTTATATCAGTGGTCAGTGTAGTGGCCCCTTACATTGATGATAAATGGGAAATGGACCCCCTTATGTCAGTGGTCAGTGTAGTGGTCCCTTACATTGGTGATCAATGGGAGAAGGACCCCCTTAAATCAGTGTTCAGTGTAGTGACCCCTTACATTGGTGACCAATGGGAGATGGACCCCCTTATATCAGTGGTCAGTGTAGTGGTCCCTTACATTGGTGACCAATGGGAGAAGGACTCCCTTATATCAGTGGTCAGTGTAGTGGTCCCTTACATTGGTGACCAATGGGAGAAGGACCCCCTTATATCAGTGGTCAGTGTAGTGGTCCCTTACATTGGTGACCAATGGGAGAAGGACCCCCTTAAATCAGTGGTCAGTGTAGTGACCCCTTACATTGGTGACCAATGGGAGAAGGACCCCCTTATATCAGTGGTCAGTGTAGTTGTCCCTTACATTGGTGACCAATGGGAAAAGGACTCTCTTATATCAGTGGTCAGTGCACTGGTCCCTTACATTGGCGACCAATGGGAGAAGGACCCCCTTATATCAGTGGTCAGTGTAGTGGTCCCTTACATTGGTGACCAATGGGAGAAGGATCCCCTTATATCAGTGGTCAGTGTAGGGGTCCCTTACATTGGTGAGCAATGGGAGAAGGACCTCCTTATATTAGTGGTCAGTGTAGTGGTCCCTTACATTGGTGACCAATGGTAGAAGGACCCCCTTATATCAGTGGTCAGTGTAGTGGTCCCATACATTGGTGACCAATGGGAGGACCCCCTTATATCATTGGTCAGTGTAGTGTTCCCTTACATTGGTGACCAATGGGAGAAGAACCCCCTTATATCAGTGGTCAGTGTAGTGTTCCCTTACATTGGTGACCAATGGGAGAAGGACCCCCTTATATCAGTGGTCATTGTAGTGGTCCCTGACATTGGTGACCAATGGGAGAAGGACCCCCTTATATCAGTGGTCAGTGTAGTGTTCCCTTACATTGGTGACCAAATGAGAGAAGGATCCCCTTATATCAGTGGTCAGTGTAGTGTTCCCTTACATTGGTGACCAATGGGAGAAGGACCCCCTTATATCAGTGGTCAGTGTAGTGGTCCCTGACATTGGTGACCAAATGAGAGAAGGATCCCTTATATCAGTGGTCAGTGTAGTGTTCCCTTACATTGGTGACCAATGGGAGAAGGACCCCCTTATATCAGTGGTCATTGTAGTGGTCCCTGACATTGGTGACCAATGGGAGAAGGACCCCCTTATATCAGTGGTCAGTGTAGTGGTCCCTTACATTGGTGACTAATGGGAGAAGGATCCCCTTATATCAGTGGTCAGTGTAGTGGTCCCTGACATTGGTGACCAAATGAGAGAAGGACCCTCTTATATCAGTGGTCAGTGTAGTGTTCCCTTACATTGGTGACCAATGGGAGAAGGACCCCCTTATATCAGTGGTCATTGTAGTGGTCCCTGACATTGGTGACCAATGGGAGAAGGACCCCCTTATATCAGTGGTCAGTGTAGTGGTCCCTTACATTGGTGACTAATGGGAGAAGGATCCCCTTATATCAGTGGTCAGTGTAGTGGTCCCTGACATTGGTGACCAAATGAGAGAAGGACCCCCTTATATCAGTGGTCAGTGTAGTGGTCCCTTACATTGGTGACCAATGGGAGAAGGACCCCCTTATATCAGTGGTCAGTGTAGTGGTCCCTTACATTGGTGACTAATGGGAGAAGGATCCCCTTATATCAGTGGTCAGTGTAGTGGTCCCTGACATTGGTGACCAAATGAGAGAAGGACCCTCTTATATCAGTGGTCAGTGTAGTGGTCCCTTACATTGGTGACCAATGGGAGAAGGACCCCCTTATATCAGTGGTCAGTGTAGTGTTCCCTTACATTGGTGACCAATGGGAGAAGGACCCCCTTATATCAGTGGTCAGTGTAGTGTTCCCTTACATTGGTGACCAATGGGAGAAGGACCCCCTTATATCAGTGGTCAGTGTAGTGTTCCCTTACATTGGTGACCAATGGGAGAAGGATCCCCTTATATCAGTGGTCAGTGTAGTGGTCCCTTACATTGGTGACCAATGGGAGAAGGACCCCCTTATATCAGTGGTCAGTGTAATGATCCTATCACAAACCTGGTAGATAATCAAATGAGCTTTTTTTTTCTGTGAACTCTTTCTACCTCTATATTCCCAGCAGCTGCTTTGATGTTCTCAACAATTCAGCACTTACAATATATAACTAATGTAAAAAAAACAACTGCACTAATTTAATAAATAAATAAAAAATACTAAGTACTGTGCAAACTATTCATATACAAAAACATTTTTCCGTTTTACATATAAACATCCTGAGCAGATATCGCATGATGTCCAAACATGTCAATTATCCTACAGAAGTCCACAAAACATGACATAATGGGGTTTATTTACTAAAGCCGAAGGGTGCAAAATCAGGCTCACTTCTGCGCTCACATAGCACAAGGCCGGGGTCATACTACCAGACGCTTCTCGGGGCTGCAGTTCCTCTGAGCTCCACAAGGTGGTGATCTCACTTATACTCAGACAGGAAGTCTATGGAATACAGGCAGGAAGTTCCGGGTGAGAGGTGAGTGGGGAGGAAGTAGAGAGGAGATGTTGGTGGAAGTGGCAGCAGAGGAGGTAATAAGATGTTATTTCCTATTTACACCCAATAACCCCCCCATCAAGTCCGTCATTTTCCTCCATAGTCACGTCTGTCCTCTTCCCCCATAGTCACGTCCGTCCTCTTCCCCCATAGTCACGTCCGTCCTCTTCCCCCATGGTCACGTCCGTCCTCTTCCCCCATGGTCACGTCCGTCCTCTTCCCCCATGGTCACGTCCGTCCTCTTCCCCCATAGTCACGTCCGTCCTCTTCCCCCATAGTCACGTCCGTCCTCTTCCCCCATAGTCACGTCCGTCCTCTTCCCCCATGGTCACGTCCGTCCTCTTCCCCCATGGCCACGTCCGTCCTCTTCCCCCATAGCCACGTCCGTCCTCTTCCTCCATAGTCACGTCCGTCCTCTTCCTCCATGGTCACGTCCGTCCTCTTCCCCCATGGTCACGTCCGTCCTCTTCCCCCATGGCCACGTCCGTCCTCTTCCCCCATAGCCACGTCCGTCCTCTTCCTCCATAGTCACGTCCGTCCTCTTCCTCCATAGTCACGTCCGTCCTCTTCCCCCATAGTCACGTCCCTCCTCTTCCTCCATAGTCACGTCCGTCCTCTTCCTCCATAGTCACGTCCGTCCTCTTCCTCCACGGTCACGTCCGTCCTCTTCCTCCATGGTCACGTCCGTCCTCTTACTCCATAGTCACGTCCGTCCTCTTCCTCCATAGTCATGTCCGTCCTCTTCCTCCATAGTCACATCCGTCCTCTTCCTCCATAGTCATGTCCGTCCTCTTCCTCCATAGTCACTGTGACATCTTTTATCTCCAGCAGATGATGATACACACATATATAGTGTGGGAACCCAGATTAACCCCTTCAGGGGCACAACATTCCCCCACTTCCGGGGCCGGAACATTCTCCTCATTGTGGAGATGGGTCACCTTCTCACCTAATCAGTCTAATGGATTATATGACTTTTATTAGTGGTGGGGGATGGGGGGTATTTAGTGGGGATTGGAATATGTATGTCGTTATTTTATAAAATAGTAAGAAAGAGAGAGAACTATCACTTGTAGGAAATGTCCTAAAAACATATTTTTCCATAAAAACCCGTTCTCAGATATTCATCCTGAAATGTGATCAGTAAAGTCTCCGGAGAACACGGAGATCACAGGGATGGGATGTGTCCTGGCAAAGCCCAAAGACAACGTTCATCTTTCATTTTAGGAGAGGTGGGACGCAGAAATGATTCTGTGTACAGAAAACTCACAGAGCGCCTCCCACAGCTCCTCCTCCCAATGTCCCTCCAACCAGAGTCAGAGATTCCTATGACATCACACTGACCTCACAGCTCCTCCTCCTAATGTCTCTCCATCCAGAGTCAGAGAATCCTATGACATCACACCAACCTCACAGCTCCTCCTACCAACGTTCCTCCATCTGGCTCATATGTTTTTTTCCAATGCAGTTATGATGAGGGCAGACTTTTGACATCTTCATCTGGAAAGCAGGACTGTTACTGTATGTAATGATGTCAGAATGCCTTCTTTTAACCCATAGATTTGTGGGAGGGGTTCTGAATGGGTACATTTTACCTCAGCCTGAAGTAGGGCTTTAATAAATTGGAGACCTAAACAGTGAAGTGAGGAGGATTCTGGGAGGTCACATGACATCACTCTCATCTCTATTAATAAAACACAGACCTGACAGGAGAGGTGAGGAGGATTCTGGGAGGTCACATGACATCACTCATCTCTATTAATAACACACAGACCTGACCGGAGAGGTGAGGAGGATTCTGGGAGGTCACATGACATCACTCTTATCTCTAGTAATAAAACACAGACCTGACCGGAGAGGTGAGGAGGATTCTGGGAGGTCACATGACATCACTCATCTTTATTAATAAAACACAGACCTGACCGGAGAGGTGAGGAGGATTCTGGGAATATCATTTGATGTGACTATTTGTGTTCAGATGTAGAGTTTTCCTCCTGTGAAGTCTGGAGATCATATGACATCACATTGCCTCCATCTCCCTCCCTGATAGAAGAGAGAAAGAAGAAGAAGATTCTAGAAGTCACCAGAGAGATCACTGAGCTGCTGACAGGAGAGGTGAGCGGTGCCAGGAATTCTGGGACATTCTCCAGTAACAGACAAGGGATGTGTCTGGATGGTGACTGTATCATTGTGTGTGTCAGGTTCCTATAAGGTGTCAGGGTGTCACTGTCTATTTCTCCATGGAGGAGTGGGAGTATTTAGAAGGACACAAGGATCTCTACAAGGACGTCATGATGGACAATCAGCCGCCCCTCACATCACCGGGTAAGAGGAGACTTTATTGTAAAGGAGAGAGCAGTACGGAGGATCCACCTAGATCCCCCATCATCTGATAAACACATAGAAACAATGGATTCAGTCAGTGTGTGTGTTTCCTACAGATGGATCCAGTCATGGGAACCCACCAGAGAGATGTCCCCATCCTCTGTATTCCCGGGATTCCACACAGGAAGGTCACACCATCCCTCACCATCATCAGGTAGATGAGGACAATTATTGGTAGTTGTGATTTATACACAGCATGTTTGTTACAATGAATGTTTTATTATATCTTTCAGAGTGGAATCCTCGGGGATGATAATATTGATGTTAAAGAAGAGTATAAAGAGGAGGATGAGGAGTATGGAGTGATGGAGGAGTTTTCAGAAGGACACAAGGAGATGATGGAGCCACCTAATACCAGGAACCCACCAGAGAGATGTCCCCGTCCTCTGTATTCCCGGGATTCCACACAGGAAGGTCACACCATCCCTCACCATTACAAGGTTGGAAGGACAGAACATCTAGAACATGGACTTGTAAAGATGATGTGTGGATTTTTTATGTGAGCTTTTTTTTACAGATGATATTTTCTCTCATTTCCTTGATTTAGAGTGGAGATCCAATCGATATAGAATTTGAGGTGAAAGCAGAAGAAGAAGAGGCGTATGTGAGGGATGATCAGCAGTCTATGGAGGAGGATGGAATAACGGGGACATTTATAGAGGAGGACACTCCTACAGAGATCAGCACAGGTGGGTCATGAACACTAAATCCATTCCTCCACCCATACTGCTCACTGATTGGTCCAGATGATAAAGTTCTCATTGGATCTCTCACTGTCTTTCTGGTATGGGGGAACCAATCAGCTCCTGTCTAGTAATCCTCTTTGTCTTTGTATTTTAGTCCATGGCCGGGAGATGAGGAAAACCTCTGAGGATTGTCTCACTTTGTCTCCAGACTGGAAAGTAGAAGATGAGGACATCACACAGTATAGTCCAGGAGAAAACCCGGCTCCCTCCAATGTCCATCCGGCACCACCCAGTGTAGATGGACCATCGGATTCCTCGTATCCTGAGGAACCTCAGACTGTGCGGGACCGGGCCGGCCTTCCAACAGGGAAGAGCTTCTCCTGTACTGAGTGTGGGAAGGGTTTCCATTCTAAATTCCTTGTTAATAGGCATAAAAGGTCTCACACGGGGGAAAAACCATATTCCTGTCCTGAGTGTGGGAAAAGTTTTTCAGAAAAGTCGAATCTTGTCAGACATCAGAGATCTCACACGGGGGAGAAGCCACTTGCCTGTTCTGAGTGCGGGAAATGTTTTTCACAGAAGTCCTATCTTTACACACACCAGATATCTCATATGGGGGAGAAGCTGCATTGCTGTCCTGAGTGTGGGAAATGTTTTTCACATATTTCCTACCTTTACAGACATCAGAGATCTCACACGGGGGAGAAGCCATATTCTTGCCTTGAATGTGGGAAATGTTTTGTAGAAAAATCAAAACTTGTAACACATCAGAGATCTCATACGGGGGAGAAGCCGTATTCCTGTCCTGAGTGCGGGAAATGTTTTTCACAGAAGTCCTGTCTTTCCATACATCAAAGATCTCACACGGCAGAGAAGCCACTTTGCTGTTCTGAGTGTGGGAAATGTTTTTCAGATAAATACAATCTTTGCACACATCAGAGATCTCACACGGGTGAAAAGCCATATTCCTGTCCTGTGTGCGGGAAATGTTTTTCACAGAAGTCCAATCTTTACACACATCAGAGATCTCACACCGGGGAGAAGCCGTATTCCTGTCCTGAGTGTGGGAAATGTTTTTCAGATAAATCCAATCTTAACACACATCAGAGAACCCACACAGGAGTGAAGCCGTATTCCTGTGCTGAGTGTGGGAAATGTTTTTCAGACAAGTCCCATCTTTACACACATCAGAGATGTCACACAGGGGAGAAGCCACTTTCCTGTCCTGAGTGAGGGAAATGTTCCTCAGTGAAGTCCTGTGTTCCTGTACATCACGGGCCCCACACAACCCTGGAGGTGTATTAGTGCCTTGAGTGTGGGAAATGTCTTCTAGATGAATGTTGCTGGACATCCCAGCTCTCATGTGGGGAAGAAGCACACCCTGATATACACCTCAGATATACTCCATGGCTGATCTTCATCATGGAAGAAACAGTCCATAAGGAGATCAGAGGCCCCCAAAGACATGGATGAAGTGTGGGACCGGGTTGGCCATTGATAGCAGGAGAAGAATAAAAATGGAGTCCTGACCTGTCATTGGCTGAGTACATTTTGTGTTTGGATATTTCACAAACACTTGGAGGTCTATTTTTTCTTCTAATTGTTGAATGAAGGTGATTGGCATTCGCTCAGCTGTAACGAGTGGTGGTCTTATTTTATGTCATCACATCGTTGGCTCCATCTAGTGACCATAATATCATAGTGTGCTATATTTACTGATGGAGGTATTTCAGGAAAAGTACTTCATTATGGCCACTAGGTGGCGCTGCTTATCATAGGAAATCACTGTTCTAGGAACAAAATGGCCAGAATTTGTAATGTCTGAATAAGTGATTGTCACATTCATCCTATGAATTATAATTACACCCCTTTGTTTCCTGTCAGGCCGGGTTTCATACAGATTCATGAGATCTTACTCCTGTACTTGTAGAGCCCTCTAATGTGCTACTAGAATAGTGTATCATAGGTAATATCATTGTGTAGGACTCATGGTAGTTGTTTGAGTCTGTGATTGAGGTCGGGTTATTGCAGGTCAGCTGGATTACTGGACAGGTTGTGGCTCTATCACCTCCTCCTGACCACCCAGTGTAGATGGACCATCAGATTCCTCGTATCCTGAGGAACCTCAGACTGTGCGGGACCGGGCCGGCCTTCCAACAGGGAAGAGCTTCTCCTGTACTGAGTGTGGGAAGGATTTCTGTTTTAAATCCAACCTTAATTCACATGAAAGATCTCACGCAGGGGAGAAACCGTATTCCTGTCCTGAGTGTGGAAAATGTTTTTCACAGAAGTCGATTCTTTACAAACATCAGAGATGTCACACAAGGGAGAAGCCATATGCCTGTCCTGAGTGTGGGAAATGTTTTTCAGAGAAGTCCAATCTATGCAAACATCAGAGGTCTCACACGGGGAAGAAGCCGTATTCCTGTCTTGAGTGCGGGAAATGTTTTTCATTGAAGTCCAGTCTTTACACACATCAGAGATCTCACACAGGGGAGAAGCCGTATTCCTGTCCTGAGTGTGGGAAATGTTTTTCACATAAGTCCAGTCTTTACACACATCAGAGATCTCACACAGGAGAGAAGCCGTATTCCTGTCCTGAGTGCGGGAAATGTTTTTCAGCTAAGTCCAATCTTTACACACATCAGAGATCTCACACTGGGGAGAAGGCATATTCCTGTCCTGAGTGTGGGAAATGTTTTTCAGTGAAGTCCAATCTTTCCAAACATCAGAGATCTCACACGGGGAAGAAACCGCTGTATTCCTGTCTTGAGTGTGGGAAATGTTTTTCAGTGAAGTCCAGTCTTTACAAACATCAAAGAGTTCACACAGGAGAGAAGCCATATTCCTGTCCTGAGTGCGGGAAATGTTTTTCACAGAAGTCCAATCTTTCCAGACATCAGAGATCTCACACGGGGGAGAAGCCATATTTCTGTTTTGAGTGCAGGAAATGTTTTTCAGATAAGTCCCATCTTTACACACATCAGATATCTCACACAGGGGAGAAGCCGTATTCCTGTCCTGAGTGCGGGAAATGTTTTTCAGCTAAGTCCAATCTTTACACACATCAGAGATCTCACATTGGCGAGAAGGCATATTCCTGTCCTGAGTGTGGGAAATGTTTTTCAGTGAAGTCCAATCTTTCCATACATCAGAGATCTCACACAACGGAGAAGCCGTATTCCTGTCCTGAGTGCGGGAAATGTTTTTCACAGAAATCCCATCTTATCGTACATCAGAGACTGCACACGGGGGAGAAGCCGTATTCCTGTCCTGAGTGTGGGAAATGTTTTTCAGAGAAGTCAAGTCTTTCCAAACATCAGAGATCTCACACAGGGGAGAAGCCATATTCCTGTTTTGAGTGCGGGAAATGTTTTTCAGATAAGTCCCATCTTTACACACATCAGAGATCTCACACAGGGGAGAAGCCGTATTCCTGTCCTGAGTGCGGGAAATGTTTTTCAGCTAAGTCCAATCTTTACACACATCAGAGATCTCATACGGGGGAGAAGCCATATTCCTGTCCTGAGTGTGGGAAATGTTTTTCAGTGAAGTCCAATCTTTCCATACATCAGAGATCTCACATGATGGAGAAGCCGTATTCCTGTCCTGAGTGCGGGAAATGTTTTTCACAGAAATCCCATCTTATCGCACATCAGAGATGCCACATGGGGGAGAAGCCGTATTCCTGTCCTGAGTGCGGGAAATGTTTTTCAGAGAAGTCAAGTCTTTCCAAACATCAGAGATCTCACATGGGAGAAGCCACATTCCTGTCCTGAGTGAGGGAAATGTTCCTCACTGAAGTCCTGTCTTCCTGTACATCAGGGGTCCCACACAACCCTGGAGGTGTATTAGTGCCTTGAGTGCGGGAAATGTCTTCTAGATGAATGTTGCTCGACATCCCAGCTCTCATGTGGGGAAGAAGCACACCCTGATATACACCTCAGATATACTCCATGGCTGATCTTCATCATGGAAGAAACAGTTGATAAGGAGATGAGAGGCCCCCAAAGACATGGATGAAGTGCAGTAAATGTCGGGGTGCAGAGTGGTCAGTAGATCCTGGAAATGAAGGACACAACTTCAGCCCTTCTTGGGTGTCGGAGTTGCGTTTCCTGATAATGATATAGCGGGTTACAGAGCTAGAAGCCGGGAGAGCCCAGATCTGGTTATCGGGGAACTTTACACAGACAACAAGAACTTCTGAAGTTGATGTCCTTCATTTCAAGGCTCTACAGAACAGTGGTGACCCCGAAGCGTCTCTCTGTCTTCAGTCCATCCTTCTCCCATCCCCCAACAGAAGGGAAGGAGAACTCCGCCCCAAACTAGGGGGGAACTTTCCTCTCATTATTTCCCTTTGCTTCTGTGTGGGTTTGGGTGGTTGGAGGAGTGCGGCACGAGAGGGAACACAGCTTGTTGTTCTATGTCTACATTTGGGGTCTGGGTAGAGGGGATCCACCGGAAAATATTTATACTCTTTGATTTTGTGCAAATCGTTTCTGTTTTCACTTTGAAGGGCGATATTATGTGTGGTTTGTAAAAGGGATTGGCCCAATAGATACCACCCCACTTAGAGAATAGATGAACTAATATGACCAGCATTCATTCAGCCATGTCACATGGTGTAATTTTATTTCACACAGTAATTTCCTATGATCATTGGCTCCATCTAGTGGCCATAATGTATTGAACTGTTTTTCCTGATTGATGTGTTTTTGAATTAATACTTCATTATGGCCACTAGAGGCAGCTGATGATTATCGGAAATCAGTGTTTATTAAAATACAGCAGAATTTGTCATGGCTGGACACATGCTTGTCTCTCTCCCCCGACATATTTTTAGTGTACTATGTGAGGGGTGGTGTCATACAAGTATCGGAGATCACATTCATACATTTATGAGTATAGTAGACATTAAAGACATAAAACCTCAGGACTAAACCAACTATTTATTTAAAACAAAAAAAAATCCCTATTCATCCTTTAGGTGGCGCTAAGTATCATAGTAATTTGCTCCACCTACTATATGAAAGGGTTAATAGTTCACTCACTTTTGCTTTGTGCCTACTAACTGGTTTGTTGTACATACAAGATGTTCCAGTGGGATGTGAATGCTGGTATCTATGCACACATTTCTTGTTTATAGAAATCACAGAAGTCACTATCCTGTTGTATTTTTGTTATGACGCAACATGGAGTAGTTTATTGAAATCTCTATTCTGTATTCTGATTGGTGCTTTATGGAAACCACCTGAAATATGCCGCATTCTCATTTATTATTAAAGCTTGATGAATAATAAAGAAGTCCCATTTTGCATCACACATCCAGATGTCTGACTTGTATTATTCCCAAAGTACTTTGAACTGGATGTTTGTATGGAGGAGGAGGCCGGCATAAATTGATGTTCCTGACAGAAGTGGTGTCAGAAGTGGGATAGGATCGGCCATCGGAGGTAAGTGAGCATTTGTTGTCTTCCTTTGCCCTGATTGCCCCCTATCTCCACCAAGCCTCTGTGCTGCGGTAGCACGAGCAATTGTCTGCTGGAGCTTTGGGAGCTCGTGGGGTTAAACAGAACCTAGGTTGATGTATAAGAAATGTGTGTATGTCCTCCATACAATCATACAGAGCAGTGTGTTCAGTGATTATGTACGCTTGTAACTAGAGAAACTGTTCAGTAGATGTATTCTAAGTCTCTGTAGGACTGTGAGACGCCCCATCTACTCAGCGAGGAGATTTCTCCATTGGCCTGGGATAGGTGAAAGCATGGTGACAGTCTGAAGGAGTCACAATAGGGGTGTATCTGTCCAGGTGATTTTCCAGGTGAAGTCCTTGAAGCACTTGTGCAGTTGAGAAAAAATTTGTCGGAGCTCTATGTGAGTTCAGTCCAGCTTCACCCGGCACAAAGAGTCATCACCGGGAGAGAAACACATAGGCCAGCTCACATACAGTGAAGGAAATGCGTATTTGCTCCCCTGCTGATGTTGAATGTTCACCCCTCACACAGAAATGATCGGTCTAAAAATCGAATGTTCGGTGTATTGTAACACTGAGAGACAGAATAGCAACACAAAATTCAAAAGAAATGCATGTCTAACAAATGATGACGGATCTGCATGTTCATGAGGGAAAGAAGGATTTGATCCCCTATCATTCAGCAGGATTTCTGGCTCCCAGGTGTCTCTCATACAGGTAACAAGCTGAGATTAGAAGCAGTCTCTTAAAGGGAGTGCTGCTAATCTCATTGTGTTACCTGTATAAAAGACACCTGTCCACAGGAGCCATCAAACCATCAGATTCCAAACTCTCCACCATGGCAAAGACCAAAGAGCTGTCCAAGGATGTCAGAGACAAGATGGTAGACCTACACAAGGCTGGACTGGGCTACCAAACTATGGCCAAGCAGCTTGGTGAGAAGGTGACAACAGTTGGTGCAATCATTCACAAATGGAAGAAACACAAAACAAGTGTCAGTCTCCCTAGGTCTGGTGCACCGTGCAAGATCTCACCTCATGGAGTGTCAATGATCATGAGAACAGTGAGGAATCATCCCAGAACTACACGTGAGGATCTTGTCAATGATCTCCAGGCAGCTGGGACCACAGTCACCAAGAAAACAATTGGTAACACACTACGCCGACAAGGACTGAAATCCTGCAGTGCCCGCACGGTCCCTCTGCTCAAGAAAGCCCATGTCCAGCCCGTCTGAAGTCTGCCACTGAACATCTGAATGATGCAGAGGAGGACTGGTGGGAAGTGTTGTGGTCAGAGGAGACCAAAATCCAGCTCTTTGGCATCAACTCAACTCACCGTGTTTGGAGGAGAAGGAATGCTGCCTATGACCCCAAGAACACCATCCCAACTGTGAAACATGGTGGTGGAAACATTCTGCTTTGGGGGTGTTTTTCTGCTAAGGGGACAGGACAACTGCACCGCATCAAAGGGATGATGGACGGGGCAATGTACCATCAAATCTTGGGTGAGAACCTTCTTCCCTCAGCCAAGGCATTGAAAATGGGTCATGGATGGGTGTTCCAGCATGACAATGACCCAAAACACACGGCCAAGGCAACAAAGGAGCGGCTCAAGAAGAAACACATTAAGGTCCTGGAGTGGCCTAGCCAGTCTCCACACCTTCATCCGATTGAAAATCTGTGGAGGGAGCTGGAATTTTGAGTTGCCAAATGTCAGCCACCAAACCTTAATGACTTGGAGAGGATCTGCCAAGAGGAGTGGGCCAAAATCCCTCCTGAGATGTGTGCGAACCTGGTGGCCAACTACAGGAAACGTCTGACCTCTGTGATTGCCAACAAGAGATTGCCACCAAGTACTAAGTCATATTTTGTGAAGGGGATCAAATACTTATTTCCCTCATGAACATTCAAATCAGTGCAGAATTTGTTAGACGCATTTCTGCTGAATTTGTTGTTGAAATTCTGTCCCTCAGTGTTACACCGAACATTCGATTTTTAGACTGATCATTTCTTTGTGAGTGGGCAAACATTAAAAATCAGCAGGGGATCAAATACTTATTTCCTTCACTGTAATATCGCATCTTTGCTTTGCAGTGATGATGGGAAACTCCCAAGGTAAGGGGAAGTACCCAGACCCTCCTGAGCCATCGTGTAAAGTATTCAGAGGAAGAAAACCTGTTAAAGAAATTTACTAAGGAAGATGGATCAGCTCTAGAAAAATCCCAACTACCAGCTAATGAAACATGTAAAGAGTATGTTGCCTGAGTGTCACTTTGGATTTTTATGTTGTCCAATGGGTGGACAGCCTGGTGGGGTGGAGTTCAACCATGGGGAGTGCCAGTCCTTTTCCCAGAGATGGGGACAATGATGATGATTTTCACATGGATATGATAAAGGGGATATATTTAGGGGACAAAACTGCCTTTCCCTATATATGTGAGGGGGAGCATTGAATTGGTTGAAGTATGCCCCAGGATATAAATGCCGGAAACCAATCCCTTCTGCCCCAGTAACTAAACAGACTAATTATTATACAGGATTTATATAGTGCCAACGCTATTTATGGCACTTATCGCCTGACACTGCGCTTCCTGATTATACTCAGCTGTATCCTCAGCTCCCTAAGGATGAGGATTATTTGTTGTCACGTAATAGGAGGAGACATGCATTACATTCTGCCCCAAGAGTCTCCCACCGATGAAGGAGGCCATTTGGCAGTGATCGGTGGTGATGGGGAAGATTCTTTGGAAGAAGAGTCAGGTTCAAGTGTATCAATGCGTGAAATGAATAAAGAGTGGAAAGAGACAAAAGTTACATTGGGAAGGACATTAGACCAGATGCAGCAAACTGTGACTGCTCTGACACCCAGGACCAAGAAGGAGGAAAATAAAAAGGCAAGGTAGTAAGCAAGGCAATGAAATCAGGAGGACAGACATCAATGGTAAAAGAGCAGACAGTACAGGAGAGGGACGCAGCAAGTGAGGAGTCAGAAGATTCAACAGGAGAGATGAGTCAGCAGGAGCAAGATAATTTAGAAGAATTCAGTAAGTATTATTTGAGGTCCAGAAAAGACGCTGAAGACGATGAGGGAGCCACCCAAGCTTACCCTTCCATCATTGTGGGATGTGATGTGGTGATAAAGCCAATGGTAATGAATGACGTTAATGGCATTATAAAGCATTGTCCTGATCCTCGGAAAACCCCACTGCTGCCATTAACTACTTGAAAAGAGCAACGCAGAGGCAACAATGTTCACAACAGGACATGAGGATAATCATCAATGGAATTTTGGGATATGATATGGAATCAGGTTGGGATTGGACCACCATGCTTCATGAGCCATTTGGACTGACTGTGGACTATGAGTGGAGAATTGCCGTAGGACAGAAACAGATGTGGAAGGAGTTAATTGCAGAAATTAACAGTCACTAGCTACAGTAGTTGATTGTAAGCAGAGCAGTATGGAATCAATTATGGAGTTCCTAAAAAGATTTAAGAAGGTCTGAAAATAAGAGGCAGGATGAAATCTGACAACACCAGAGTTAGGAATTATATATACAGGTGAAACTCGAAAAATTAGAATATTGTGCAAAAGTTCATTTATTTCAATAATACAACTTAAAAGGTGAAACTAATACATGAGATAGACTCATTACATGCAAAGCAAGATAGTTCAAGCCGTGATTTGTCATCATTGTGATGATTATGGCTTACAGCTCATGAAAACCCCAAATCCACAATCTCAGAAAATGAGAATTTTCCATGCAATCAATAAAACACGGATTGTACATAGAACAATATCCGACCTCTGAAAAGTAGAAGCTGCATATGTACTCAGTACTTGGTTTGGGCCCCTATTGCAGCAATTACTGCCTCAATGCGGCGTGGCATGGAAGCTATCAGCCTGTGGCACTGCTGAGGTGTTATGGAAGACCAGGATGCTTCAATAGCGGCCTTCAGCTCTTCTGCATTGTTCGGTCTCATGTCTCTCATCTTTCTCTTGGCAATGCCCCATAGATTCTCTATGGGGTTCAGGTCAGGTGAGTTTGCTGGCCAATCAAGCACAGTAATCCCACGGTCATTGAACCAGGTTTTGGTGCTTTTGGCAGTGTGGGCGGTGCCAAGTCCTGCTGGAAAATGAAGTCAGCATCCCCATAAAGCTCGTCTGCGGAAGGAAGCATGAAGTGCTCCAAACTCTCCTGGTAGACGGCTGCGTTGACCCTGGACTTAATGAAGCACAGTGGGCCAACACCAGCAGATGACATGGCTCCCCAAATCAACACAGACTGTGGAAACTTCACACTGGACTTCAAGCATCTTGCAGTGTGTGCCTCTCCATTCTTCCTCCATACTCTGGGTCCTTGTGCCTCTCCATTCTTCCTCCATACTCGGGGTCCTTGGGCCTCTCCATTCTTCCTCCATACTCGGGGTCCTTGGGCCTCTCCATTCTTCCTCCATACTCGGGGTCCTTGGGCCTCTCAATTCTTCCTCCATACTCGGGGTCCTTGGGCCTCTCCATTCTTCCTCCATACTCGGGGTCCTTGTGCCTCTCCATTCTTCCTCCATACTCGGGGTCCTTGTGCCTCTCCATTCTTCCTCCATACTCGGGGTCCTTGGGCCTCTCCATTCTTCCTCCATACTCGGGGCCCTTGTGCCTCTCCATTCTTCCTCCATACTCGGGGTCCTTGTGCCTCTCCATTCTTCCTCCATACTCGGGGTCCTTGTGCCTCTCCATTCTTCCTCCATACTCGGGGTCCTTGTGCCTTTCCATTCTTCCTCCATACTCGGGGTCCTTGTGCCTTTCCATTCTTCCTCCATACTCGGGGTCCTTGGTTTCCAAATGAGATGCAAAAGTTCCTCTCATCAGAAAATAGGACTTTGGGCCACTGAGCAACAGACCAGGTCTGTTTTTCCTTAGCCCAGGTAAGAAGCTTCTGACATTGTTTGCTGTTCAGGAGCGGCTTGACAAGAGGAATACGACATTTGAAGCCCATGTCCAGGATCCGTCTGTGTGTGGTGGCTCTTGATGCACTGACTCCAGCCTCAGTCCACTCCTTGTGAAAGTCCCCAACACTTTTGAATGGCCTTTTCCTGACAATCCTCTCCAGGCTGCGGTCATCCCTGCTGCTTGTGCACCTTTTTCTTCCACACTTTTCCCTTCCACATAACTTTCTATTAATGTGCTTTGATACAGCACTTTGGGAACATCCAACTTCTTTTGCAATTACCTTTTGAGGCTTTCCCTCCTTATGGAGGGTGTCAGTGATGGTGTCAGGTCAGCAGTCTTTCCCATGATTGTGATTCCTACTGAACCAGACTGAGAGACCATTTAAAGGCTCAGGAACCCTTTGCAGGTGTTATGGCTGAATGAGCTGATTAGAGTGGGACACTTTGAGCCGATAATATTCCACCTTTTCACAAGATTCTCATTTTCTGAGATTGTGGATTTGGGGTTTTCATGAGCTGTAAGCCATAATCATCACAATGATGACAAATCACGGCTTCAACTATCTTGCTTTGCATGTAATGAGACTCATATATTAGTTTCACCTTTTAAGTTGCTGCACTGAAATAAATAAACTTTTGCACCATATTCTAATTTTTCGAGTTTCACCTGTATATACAGGCAGTTATGCAGGCATAGAAAATGGGAGTGGAGGCATCTATGGCTATGACATTGGGACATAACACCGTGTTACATGCCACACATCACGTATTACAAATTCTGAAGAATCTTCCCACACAACACATGACAGCCCAAAGAGCCAGTGTGTATGAGGTCATTCTCACTTCCACTGTTCATGTATCTATTAAATACTCCTCTCCAAGTTCAGGACCAATTGCTGTTTTAAATGGCATGCTTGGTTTGAAGTCAGAATCTGACATTCCTCCCGAGGAACATGACTGTGCTTCAATTATACATGAAGACATTACTCCCAGATATGACATGTTACAAGAGCCAGTAGAAGGGAGTGTTGATATCTTTGTAGATGGTTCATGCACAAGACCTAATGACAATGTCTACTTGGCAGGTTATGCGGTTGTCCAACTTCCAGATAAGGTATGGGAAGCAAAGCCCTGCCTTATCTCAGCACAGGCTGCAGAACTCATAGCCCTGACCTGTGCCTGTGAATTATTTGAGGGAAAGATGTTAACATTTACACAGATTCCAAGTACACATTTGGTGTAGTGCAGGATTTTGGCAAGATTTGGCAGGGGATCTCATGCATCTTTAGTGAATGATCTTTTGGAAGCCATACACAAACCACGTACTATTGCTGGTATCACAAGTAAAGCCCACACATCTTCACATGACCCCATAGCTCTGGGTAATGCATTGGCTGACTGTACGGCCAAGGAAGCTGCTTTGCAGTCTTCACAGGAGTCTGCCAGCCTTGTTTTGACTATGTTAGAGCCGCCCATGCTCCCGGAACAACAGTTACTCACAGAATTACAGTACACAGGCACTAAAGAGGATATTCAATATTGGAAAGACAAAGGTTTAACATTGGACTAGAATGGTCTAATGTCCAAAGAGGGGATCAGAGGGATACATCAGCACAGTGCACCGGTGCTTATAGCACAGTTTCATGGCATAGGGCACAGAGGATGGCAGAGGACAAAACATTTTGTATTCAGAATTTGTCACAACGGGTGCAAGATCAGTTAGGAAGGTGTGTTATTTGAGGAACAATAATACAGGACAACAGTATGGCCAACATGACCATCTTCCTCCACCACAGGGTACCACAGGGTCCTTTTGAGGAATTACAGATTGATTTTACACACATGCCTAACAAGAGAGGTAAGTATCTGCTGGTTATAGTGGATACATTTTCAAAATGGCCGGAGGTTTTTATCACTAACAAAGAGGATGCCTCCACTGTGGCCAAAATGTTGTGCAAGGAAATTATCTCAAGATGGAGATGCCCTCTGGTGATTCAGACAAGGGCCCATCATTCACATCCAAAGTGACTCAACAGGTAGCCAAATGAATGGTTATTCAATGGAAATTTTACATCCCTTATCACCCACAGAGTTCAGGAATGGTAGAGAGGATGAACAGGATGATTAAGGAGAAGTTGAGGAAAGCTACTGGAGGTACATTTGTTAAGTGGGAGACTTATCTGCCCGCAGTGTTGGCTGAAATCAGGATGACACCAAACAAAACAACTAAATTGTCACCTTTTGAAATCTGCTGGTGATTATGCCTGGAGAATTAGAGCTGATCCAAGAAACATATGTGATGAATCGTATAAGGCTTTTGAATGGCATCTACGGTGATGTATCTCTTTCTTTTCCGCTTCCCTCACAGGAACCAACACATCCTTTCAAGCCTGGAGACCATGTGGTTGTTAAAGCCCTACATAAGCACAAGGTCCTGGACCCACCTTATGGGGAGCCCACAGTGATAACAGCCGTGACCCGTACAGCAGTTCTGACAGCAGATTCTCAGGCCTGGATCCATGTGTCAAGGGTAAAGAAAGTCCTGGACTCTCCTCCACCAGAGGTGTTGACTACAAAGAGGGTGAAGAAGGTGTTGAACACCCTGAAGCAGACGCGTTAGAGAGAGAAGAAGGTGATATAGTTCCACTAGAAGACAGACAGACCGATAACAATCAAGATGTCCATACTTTTGCATCCATAAACCTCTTGGAATATCTTCCTTTAATAGGTTGTCTTACAGTGATTGTATTTCTCCCGATTTGGGTGATTAGTATGTTATTATCACCCGCAGGACTTGATGTACATTTTTCCATAGCCCAGGCCCGGATCTAGGGAGGTGCTGGGGTGGGCTTTGTACCCCCAGATTTTACTTGTACCCCCAGATCTCTGAGAGAGGATACAACTGATCCATGACACTTGATGGGGACAATTGATGTAAAGGGGCACTCTGATGAGGACATTTTATATAAGGGACACACTGGTAAGGACACCTGATGTAAGGGAGGACTCTCAAAAGAACCGTGACGTAAAGGGGGAACTCTGAGGACTCCTGATGTAAGTGTAGGGAACTGTTATTTTATACACTAGTTGTGGTTTGTTTACATCTATATACAGCCACTAACATAGAGGTCCCATTACAGACAAGTCCCTAGGTGTGCTTCCTGCCCCTGCTAAGAGGTCAAGAAACCCCAGGATGTGATATAGTTGGTTTTCCAGGAAGTATCAGGCAGAGGGTACCAGCCTGCCATGTGCTGTGTATCTGGGGGGAATTGTATGGGGATTCTGTGAGTATTGATCCAGATTAACAAGGCTGTTATCTATGTAGTTGTTACTGAAGCAGATTAGGTCTTCCTCTGTTATATTTCAACTTCTGTATAGGAACCCTAATATCTCTGTAAGAGAGAGAGTTGTGGTTCATTATCATTATTCTATTTACACTGCAGAATCCTTATAGTTGTATATATATATATATATATATATATATAGATCCGTGTTTTCACCTGCATAAGACTGTCAGGTGAACTTTCTGTTAATTGCAGTGTATCTTTGCAGCCTCTTTGCTTAAAGCCATAGCACCCTTATTGGTCTGGATCTCCCTTTAGCTAGGATTAGCATAGGGAGCGTTGGATAGATTAGGCTAGAGGTAGGTTAGGCATCCGACGTCCACTTAGACAGATAGAGGCCCGGTTGCAGTGACAGCCCAGTTTAGGGATAGGGACTAAGAGTGAGGATAGATAGGACATTTTATCCTTTTAGGTGATGCATCGCTGATCTTCAGACAAGCAGTGCAATCATCCGCATAGAACGTGTTACTTGGACGCCATCACAGCATCTAAAGTGGAAGCGTGCATCTTATTGACTCTCACCTCTCCAGGGGCCCCTGCAACCGGACTGCGCTATAACCCATGGTTGGAGGTATTCTGTATACTACATGCACATATACCCGGGTATAATTGCAACCTCCCAATTTATGGTAAATTGTAATTCCTGAATGTTATTCTTATGCATCCTGTTTTATGTGGCTGCTTTATATAAACTTTGCATTAATCTCATACAGGTGGGTGACATGTTTTCATGTTAGAAATATAAGCTGGGTGCATTAATACTGCTATGTATAGTTACTTTAAGTTGTCTACATGTTACAATCCTAGAAAGGGGTGAGTCTCCTCAATTGCAGGATCCCTATTCTAGGTGGAGGCACTGCCATTTGTATTATCACAACCCCCTCTTCCATATAGCAAAGGCTCAGGATTGCCTACTCATATACAGGTTAGCGCCATAGCTTGTTTGGTGTGGGCCATTTCACATAACCCCCCCAAAACAGGGCTACATTTGGAGGCACTGCTGAGATCGAAGTGGGTTTAATAGTCAGTCATGGAGGAGCAACACGAAGAAAAGTGGCGCCCTCAACCTACTCCTAGAAGGAGGTACCTTCCCTCTGTCCCACAAATCGGCAGTGTAAAAGAAGAACAAATGCCAGTTAACTATTCTTATCAGGAAGATGTCAATATTTCACAATCTAGTGAGAATGCTGTTGGCACTTTAAATCAACTGACTGAGATGCTAGCACAAGGGTTACAGGCGGCACATTATAGAAAGCTAAAAGTGTTCTCTGGTAATGTTCCTGTACCACAAGGAGAAGAAGCTTTTGAAGTTTGGAAAGAGCACACCCTTCAATGCTTGAAAGAATGGTCCTGCTCAGAGGAAGGCAAGCGTCAGCGTGTTATGGAAAGTCTGCAATCTCCAGCGGCAGAACTAATCCGCTTGTATCGAGATACCCATGAGGGGGTAAGTGCAACAGACTATATACAAGTACTGTCTGACCATTTTGAACCATACTATGACCTTGAACAGATGGTTGCTGACTATCCTATGACCCGTCAGAAAGAAGGAGAGAGTGTTTCCACTTTTATTAATCGATTGCAGTTACTGTTGTCACGTCTGGTGTATCACACTGCTATACATCCTGATGCAGTGAATTCAATGAGAACTAGTCAATTAGTACAGGGGTTGTTACCTCATCATCCTCTCGCACAGCTCCTCAAAGTGAAGTTATCTGATGATGATCTTCCTCTTCATGGACTAATGAAGTTAGTGAAGAAATTGGAAGCTGACATTCAGTTTAGCACCCCTAAGAAAGTGAAACAACCTTTTAAAGAGGACCTCCCTTCTCGTCCTGTTCAAAATGATCAACCTGAATTCACTCGGTCCAAGTCTTCCATTAACAAGCCCGTTGCATTACACAGAGGGAGAGACTCTAGAAAGTGCTTCAGGTGTGGTCAGACGGGCCATTCAGCTAGACAATGTCATGACGATTATGAGGGAACGGTGCAAAGTGTGTCATTCCCTGTACAAAAGCACAAAGGACGACTGAAATATTCAAAGTCAGGATCAAAACAGCCTATCATAGGCTCCAAGTCCATTGTTAATGTTACTGTCAACGGACTTAAAACTTCAGCTTTGTTTGACACTGGGTCTCAAGTTACCCTTATCTATCGTTCCTTCTATCAGAAGCATTTGAGCAACACACCACTTCAATCTACTGGACAGATGAAGTTGTGGGGGTTGAACTCTAAGTCATACCCTGTTGATGGAAGCCTGCGCATAATTGTTACTGTACCTGGTTTAGAGGACAAAGGTGTTCCTCCCATGGAGATCACGGCACTTGTGTGTCCTGACACTGGGGACTCCAATGCCGCTCCTGTGATATTAGGTACTAATTGTAAAGCAGTACACTGTGCTTTTCAGACGTTTCTTGAAGGAGGTCGAACTGCTTCTTTTGATCAAATTGAACTGTCTTCTGATCTTAAAGAGCTTTGTAATGTCCTCTCTGTTGGCTATCAACACGGAGTGGTGTATCACATCGGTAGGCATGCAGTGGAAATTCCTCCAGGGGGAGAGAGAATACTAAGGGTTGCTTCCAGCATTGCTCCTGAGCTACTTGGAGATGGCAGTTACGTCCTTATGGAAACACCTGAAGAGATGATCAACAAAGAGGGGTGGAAGGTGATTCCTGAAAGGAAAGACTGGAGAGCCAGAGTGGACCTATCTACAGTTGTGACTGTGAGAAACTGTTCACCTTACCCCATTGTAATTGATCCTTACCAAAAGGTAGCCCATTGCTATCCTGTGTTTGGTGTTAACCCCTATGCTGAAGTGTGCAAAGTGCAAGTTGAAGGTACCGCTCCTACTGTTGAATTTGATCTGACTGATCCAAACTTATCAGAGCTTTGGGGTCACAGATTGACACAGCAGTTATCAGGATTACCAGAAGTATTTTCTATGGATGAAATGGATGTAGGCTGTGCCAAAAGTGCTCAACACACTTTCAGGCTAACAGATGCCACTCCCTTCCGGGAAAGGCCCAGAAGGATAGCTCCAAAGGATGTTGATGAGCTCAGACAGACCTTACGTCAGATGAAAGATCAGGGGATCATTGCGGATAGTAAAAGTCCCTATGCTTCACCTATTGTTGTGGTAAGAAAGAAGTGTGGATCTATTCGCCTATGTGTGGACTATCGAACCCTGAATCGAAGGACAATACCTGATCAGTATACACTACCCAGGATAGAAGAGGCTTTGGAAGCTCTGAATGGAAATCAGTGGTTCACAGTTCTTGATTTGCGGTCAGGGTACTATCAGGTTTCAATGGCTCCTGAAGACCAAGAGAAAACAGCCTTCATATGTCCTTTGGGCTTCTTTCAGTTTACCCGCATGCCATAAGGCATAAGGGGTGCACCAGCAACATTTCAAAGATTAATGGAACGCGTTTTGGGTGATTTAGTGCCACGAGAGTGTCTTGTGTACCTCGATGACATTATTGTATTTGGAGCTTCATTGGAGGAACATGAAGAACGTCTCATGCGAGTGTTGCATCGTCTAAAGGAGGAAGGGCTGAAGTTGTCTTCAGACAAGTGTAAGTTCTGCCGTTCATCTGTTACCTATGTAGGCCACATTGTTTCTGCTGAAGGAGTGGCCACAGATCCTGCCAAAGTTGAAGCAGTTGTGAATTGGCCACGACCTCAGAATATCACAGAGTTACGTTCATTCCTTGGATTCTGTGGTTATTACCGCAGATTTGTAGAAGGATATTCCAAAGTGGCCAAGTCCCTACATGACTTGTTGAAGACTGATTCGAGCGGTCAAGAAAAACAGAAGAAATCCACCAAAAATCCTTTTGGCGATAAGTGGACTTCAGCCTGTGAGGATGCCTTCATTCAGTTAAAGAAGAAGTTAACAGAGGCACCCGTTCTGGCCTATGCTAATGCTCGAAAGCCGTATGTTCTCCATGTAGATGCTAGCTTTGAAGGACTGGGTGGAGTGCTACACCAGGAGTATCCAGCTGGGTTGCGACCCGTCGCCTTCATCAGCCGAAGCCTCACAGTTAGCGAGCGCAATTACCCAGTTCACAAGTTGGAATTCTTAGCTCTCAAATGGGCTATTGTCGATAAGTTACATGATTATCTTTATGGAGCAGCTTTCGAAGTAAGAACGGATAACAATCCTTTGACATATGTCTTAACCACAGCAAAACTAGATGCCACTGGACATCGCTGGTTGGCTGCTCTATCAAATTATCAATTCACCTTGAAATACAAACCTGGTCCAAAAAACATTGGTGCAGATGCGTTATCCAGACGCCCTGGGTTAACGCCTGTCTCTGAAGACAATGAATGGGAGGAAGTCCCTGGTCCCGGTGTTGGAGCACTATGTTCTATGGCTGCAGTAGTGGACGATAACATGGCTTTCTCAGAGATGCGGCTCATAGACTCCATAGGAAGTAGACCTGATGCTGTACCAGACATGTTTGCTTACCCAGCAGCCCTTGGCTCATTTGAGAACTGTTCTATATCTCCTCAGCGGATGATTAAGAGTCAAAAGGCTGACCCTTTGATTGGACCTTTATATAGAGCAGTTAGTGTTAATGATCCAGAGATATTGAAGAAAACCTTGCCTGCTGAATGTAGCTCATTTCTGAGAGACTGGGATAAATTCAGGATTGAAAAGGGCCTACTCTATTGTGTGACTCTGTATCATGACGACCCAGGGAGACGTCAACTGGTTCTCCCTTATTGTTTTCGAAAGATGGTTTTCAGAAGTCTACATGATCTTCATGGTCATTTGGGGCCTGAGAAGACCTATGGCTTGATTCAGGACCGCTTTTATTGGCTCAGAATGAGAGAAACTGTGACTAGCCTTTGTAGAAGGTGCCTCCGTTGTCTGAGACGAAAAACCCTCCCAGTTTGAGCTGCCCCAATGGGACATTTACAGAGTTCAGGCCCCATGGATTTGGTCTGTATTGATTTTCTATGCATTGACAATGATTCAAGAGGAATTGGGAACGTGTTGGTAGTGACTGATCACTACACCCGGTATGCACAAGCTTTTCCTACCAAGGATCAAAAGGCAGTGACAGTCGCCAGAGTGCTTTGGGAGAAGTATTTCATCCACTATGGCTTACCCCACAGATTGCATTCGGATCAGGGAAGAGACTTTGAGAGCAGACTAGTTAAGGAATTACTTCAACTGCTCAACATCCATAAAAGCCGGACTACCCCTTATCACCCTGAAGGTGATGCTCTCCCTGAGAGATTTAACAGAACGTTGCTTGATATGTTAGGTACTCTACAGGTTGATGATAAACGTACTTGGAGTCGTAAAGTTGAAGCCATGGTTCATTCTTACAATAGCACAAGACATGAGACTACGGGATTCTCCCCTTATTTCTTAATGTTTGGAAGGGAGCCTAGACTGCCAATAGACCTCTTGTTAGGGGTCTCCACTGATGGTGTCGATCATCAAAGTCACTATCAGTATGTAGCTCGTCTGAAAGATACCCTTAAGTCAGCTTATCGTTTGGCTGAAGAAAATGCTGCCAAGATAAATGAAGGGAACAAAAGGAGGTTTGATCGTCGTGTGAGATACAGAGAATTGAAACCTGGTGACCAGGTATTGCTTAGAAACTTGGGCCCTTCTGGGAAGCATAAATTAGCTGACCAATGGAGGAATGAGATTTTAACAGTGGTGAGCAAATTACCTGGAATTCCTGTGTACAAAATAAAGGGACCAGAAGGTAGAATAAAAGCTTGGCATCGAAACCATGTGCTCCCTATTCCTCAAGTCACTGATGATGATGACTCAGAAGATACTGTGGGAAGGGACTCCCCACAACCTCAGGCTAACATTACAACTGACCCTCCTGACTCTAATGAGAGTGACTGGACTGTAGTTCCTGAGATTCAGAGCCCAACAGCTTCTCCTCTTCCAAGAGAGTCACTGAACCCTAGATCTCCAGAGTTTGTGCCTGAGTCAGTGAGTACGCCTAACCAAGGATCTAGTTCTACTCCACAATCAGTGCCATCACTTCCCATGACACAAAGCCCTCATTCAGTACCTGAAAATCAGGGATTACCTCATAGGGAAGTGCATAGAGGAGGAAGGGTTAGACATCCACCACCTGTTTTGACTTATGATACTTTGGGTGATCCCAGCATCATTCCTCGCCCCATCTATACCATGCCTGGGTAGGGGCAGTATCTAATCTGGTCAATATGCTACCTGTATTTGCATCACCTGGCATGTATTTATACTAATCTGTTGTTTTCTTTAGCAAACCATTGTAATGGAGAGAGGACAACGTTGTGTATTTGAAATTGAATTTCATTATTGTATATAATTTGAGCTTCCTTTGACGGGACGTAAAGGTTTCACCAGGGGGAGAGTGTAGGGAACTGTTATTTTATACACTAGTTGTGGTTTGTTTACATCCATATACAGCCACTACCATAGAGGTCCCATTACAGACAAGTCCCTGGGTGTGCTTCCTGCCCCTACAAGGAGGTCAGGAAACCCCAGGATGTTATATAGTTGTTTTCCAGGAAGTATCAGGCAGAGGGTGCCAGCCTGCCATGTGCTGTGTATCTGGGGAGAACTGTATGGGGATTCTGTGAGTATTGATCCAGATTAACAAGGCTGCTATCTATCTAGTTGTTACTGAAGCAGATTAGATCTGCCTCTGTTATATTTCAACTTCTGTATTGGAACCCTAATATCTCTGTAAGAGAGAGATTTGTGGTTCATTATCATTATTCTATTTACACTGCAGAATCCTTATAGTTGTCTATATATATATATATATATCCGTGTTTTCACCTGCATAAGACTGTCAGGGGAACTTTCTGTTAATTGCAGTGTATCTTTGCAGCCTTTTGCTTAAAGCCATAGCACCCTTATTGGTCTGGATCTCCCTTTAGCTGGGATTAGCATAGGGAGCGTTGGATAGATTAGGCTAGAGGTAGGTTAGGCATCCGACGGCCACTTAGACAGATAGAGGCCCGGTTGCAGTGACAGCCCAGTTTAGGGATAGGGACGAAGAGTGAGGATAGATAGAGCATTTTATCCTTTTAGGTGATGCATCGCTGATCTTCAGACAAGCAGTGCAATCATCCGCATAGAACGTGTTACTTGGACGCCATCGCAGCATCTGAAGTGGAAGCGTGCATCTTATTGACTCTCACCTCTCCAGGGGCCCCTGCAACCGGACTGCACTATAACCCATGGTTGGAGGTATTCTGTATACTACATGCACATATACCCGGGTATAATTGCAACCTCCCAATTTATGGTAAATTGTAATTCCTGAATGTTATTCTTATGCATCCTGTTTTATGTGGCTGCTTTATATAAACTTTGCATTAATCTCATACAGGTGTGTGACATGTTTTCATGTTAGAAATATAAGCTGGGTGCATTAATACTGCTATGTATAGTTACTGTAAGTTGTCTACATGTTACATTCCTAGAAAGGGGTGAGTCTCCTCAATTGCAGGATCCCTATTCTAGGTGGAGGCACTGCCATTTGTATTATCACAACCCCCTCTTCCATATAGCGAAGGCTCAGGATTGCCTACTCATATACAGGTTAGCGCCATAGCTTGTTTGGTGTGGGCCATTTCACATAACCCCCCCAAAACAGGGCTACAGACACAAATCAGAAATAAAGGACAGAGTGTTAGAAGGAATGTAGGGGTTCCCTTTGTGACCTGGTATAGTTCCCTGAGGTTTGGTGAGATTATCCAAGAGAAATGGAAGAATCCTTATTATGAGAGTGTCATGAATGGGGGTGCCAAAGATTTGGGTAAGAGGGAGGCCAGCTGACACCCAAGGTGTTGTCCTCCATTATGTATCCTTGGCAATCAGTAGATTGTTGCTAGAACCCCCCCATGTTCCCCGGTCAAAACACAGGTAACAGCAGTACAATAGCATGCACACTCTAATAGCCCATGGCTACCACCAGGTGTCAAGGACACAAGCCCAGCTACCCAAGGCACGGACCTTGTTTGGTGTAGTAGGAAATAAAGGCAGAACTTGATTTTGGTAGGATAACCCTGCTGTGATATAGTATTCACAGCCTGCAGTACCTCTTTATACACAGGGCTGTATATGACATGTTCCTGACCACTGCACTCTATACACAGGGCTGTATATGACATGTCCCTGACCACTGCACTCTGTACACAGGGCTGTATATGACATGTCCCTGACCACTGCACTCTGTACACAGGGCTGTATATGACATGTCCCTGACCACTGAACTCTATACACAGGGCTGTATATGACATGTCCCTGACCACTGCACTCTGTACACAGGGCTGTATATGACATGTCCCTGACCACTGAACTCTATACACAGGGCTGTATATGACATACTCCTGACCACTGCACTCTATATACAGGGCTGTATATGACATACTCCTGACCACTGCACTCTATGCACTGGGCTGTATATGACATACTCCTGACCACTGCACTCTATACACAGGGCTGTATATGACATACTCCTGACCACTGCACTCTATACACAGGGCTGTATATGACATACTCCTGACCACTACACTCTATACACTGGGCTGTATATGACATACTCCTGACCACTACATTCTGTACTCTGGGATGGAAATCACATACTCCTGACCACTACACTCTGTACTCTGGGATGGGAATCACATACTCCTGACCACTGCACTCTGTACTCTGGGATGTAAATCACATACTCCTGACCACTGCACTCTGTACTCTGGGATGTAAATCACATACTCCTGACCACTGCACTCTGTACTCTGGGATGGAAATCACATACTCCTGACCACTGCACTCTGTACTCTGGAATGTAAATCACATACTCCTGACCACTGCACATTGTTTGCAGGGCTGTATGAAGTAGTCTCCTGACCCCTGCACTCTGGGACATTATTCATGGTGAACCAGAAACTGGATGACCTGTAAAGGCTTGTAAAGTGTCTCCTGTGAGAAATGTTTGGCCCCCAAAGATCCCCATCATGGCCCCGACACACACAATTCTTTTCACTCAATCAATTCTTTATTATAGTTTTACTTCTAACAAGATAGTAATCATAGAATCAGGAAATAACAAAGGAAGGAATCTGATTGGTCAGGAAGATCCCTTGTCTGGAATGTGGGGGCGGAGTCATTATTATTGGTGTACAATACAATACACAACGTGTTCCATTATTATAACAAAGTATTGTAGAAAAGATCCCAACATGTGACATGGCTGAATGAATGCTGGTCATATTAGTCCATCTATTCTCTAAGTGGGGTGGTAACTATTGGGCCAATCCCTTTTACAAACCACACATATTATCGCCCTTCAAAGTGAAAAGAGAAACGCTTTGCACAAAATCAAAGAGTAGAAATATTTTCCGGTGGATCCCCTCTACCCAGACCCCATATGTAGACATAGAACAACAAGCTGTGTTCCCTCTCGTGCCGCACTCCTCCAACCACCCAAACCCACACAGAAGCCAAGGGAAATAATGAGAGGAAAGTTCCCCCCTAGTTTGGGGCGGAGTTCTCCTTCCCTCCTGTTGGGGGATGGGAGAAGGATGGACTGAAGACAGAGAGACGCTTCGGGGTCACCACTGTTCTGTAGAGCCTTGAAATGAAGGACATCAACTTCAGAAGTTCTTGTTGTCTGTGTAAAGTTCCCCGATAACGAGATCTGGGCTCTCCCGGCTTCTAGCTCTGTAACCCGCTATATCATTATCAGGAAACGCAACTCCGACACCCAAGAAGGGCTGAAGTTGTGTCCTTCATTTCCAGGATCTACTGACCACTCTGCACCCCGACATTTACTGCACTTCATCCATGTCTTTGGGGGCCTCTCATCTCCTTATCAACTGTTCCTTCCATGATGAAGATCAGCCATGGAGTATATCTGAGGTGTATATCAGGGGGGGCTTCTTCCCCACATGAGAGCTGGGATGTCCAGTAACATTCATCTAGAAGACATTTCCCGCACTCAAGGCACTAATACACCTCCGGGGTTGTGTGGGACCCCTGATGTACAGGAAGACAGGACTTCAGAGAGGAACATTTCCCTCACTCAGGACAGGAAAGTGACTTCTGCCCCGTGTGAGATCTCTGATGTTTGTGAAGATTAAACTTCCTTGTAAAACATTTCCCACACTCAGGACAGGAATACGGCTTCTCCCCTGTGTGAGATCTCTGATGTTTCTGAAGAGTAAACTTCCTTGTAAAACATTTCCCACACTCAGGACAGGAATACGGTTTCTCCTCCATGTGAGATCTTTTATGCACATTAAAATGGGATTTAGAACTGAAACATTTCCCGCACTCAGGACAGGAATATGGCTTCTCCCCCGTGTGAGATCTCTGATGTGTGTAAAGATTGGACTTCTCTGAAAAACATTTCCCGCACTCTAGACAGGAATACGGCTTCTCCCCTGTGTGAGATCTCTGATGTTTGTGAAGAATAAACTTCCTTGTAAAACATTTCCCACAGTCAGGACAGGAATACGGCTTCTCCTCCATGTGAGATCTTTTATGCACATTAAAATGGGATTTAGAACTGAAACATTTCCCGCACTCAGGACAGGAATATGGCTTCTCCCCCGTATGAGATCTCTGATGTGTGTAAAGATTGGACTTCTCTGAAAAACATTTCCCGCACTCAGGACAGGAATACGGCTTCTCCTCCATGTGAGATCTTTTATGCACATTAAAATAGGATTTAGAACCAAAACATTTCCCGCACTCAGGACAGGAATACGGCTTCTCCCCCGTGTGAGATCTCTGATGTTTGTAAAGATTGGACTTCACTGAAAAAGATTTCCCACACTCAGGACAGGAATATGGCTTCTCCCCCGTGTGAGATCTTTTATGAACATTAAGTTGGTATGTAGAATGGAAACCCTTCCCGCACTCAGTACAGGAGAACCTCTTCCTTGTTGGAAAACAGGCCCGGTCCCGCACAGTCTGAGGTTCCTCAGGATACGTGGAATCCGATGGTCCATCTACACTGGGTGGTGCCGGATGGACATTGGAGGGAGCCGGGTTTTCTCCTGGACTATACTGTGTGATGTCCTCATCTTCTACTTTCCAGTCTGGAGACAAAGTGAGACAATCCTCGGAGGTTTTCCTCATCTCCCGGCCATGGACTAAAATACAAAGACAAAGAGGATTACTAGACAGGAGCTGATTGGTTCCCCCAAACCAGGACTCCGCCCACATCAGGCAGCTTGGTCTCCGAGGAGCTTACAATTCCACCCTCAAGGGAACTAGGAAATGGCTCCTCTGATCTCCTACCAGGTCATTTCTTTATTCATGGACCTTAGTCAAAGAGTGAGGAAACAACCAGAACTGTCTTTTATAGGAGGGACAGTGATGAGGGGATTATAGGACGAGGGTCCCCACCCCCTCTATCACTCATCGCCATCTTCCCAACACAAGAAGTACTGCACTTCCTTATTTAGTCCATGATTTAGTCATGAAGAACAGCGGGGCTGAGCCCCACCAGAGGTCAGAGAGTGAGGATGGGGGGAGAACAACCAAGATGAAGACTGGACTGACCCTGAAGACCACCATCATTGGGGTATTGACTCCGCCCTCATTATCACTTTCTGTTTAAGGGTCCAAAGTTGGAGGATGTTATCACATTATTATCACCATGTAAAAGTCTGTGCTCCAATCACATCATCCGATATAAAATGTCCAGCTGGGAGGAAATGGGGGGAACAAAAGAGAATCCATATTATGTGTATATATAGCAGTGGGGGGAGGGGGAGAGCAGAAGTCAGGACTATGTAATGTACAACACAGAGTATTTAGTGCAGGGGTCAGGAGTATGTAATGTACAACATGGAGTATATAGTGCAGGGGTCAGGAGTATGTAATGTACAACATGGAGTATATAGTGCAGGGGTCAGGAGTATGTAATGTACAACATGGAGTATATAGTGCAGGGGTCAGGAGTATGTAATGTACAACATGGAGTATATAGTGCAGGGGTCAGGAGTATGTAATGTACAACATGGAGTATATAGTGCAGGGGTCAGGAGGATGTAATATACAACATAGAGTATATAGTGCAGGGGTCAGGAGTATGTAATGTACAACACGGAGTATATAGTGCAGGGGTCAGGAGTATGTAATGTACAACACAGAGTATATAGTGCAGGGGCCAGGAGTATGTAATGTACAACATAGAGTATATAGTGCAGGGGCCAGGAGTATGTAACGTACAACATAGAGTGTATAGTGCAGGGGTCAGGAGTATGTAATGTACAACAGAGTATATAGTGCAGGGGTCAGGAGTATGTAATGTACAACATAGAGTATATAGTGCAGGGGTCAGGAGTATGTAATGTACAACAGAGTATATAGTGCAGGGGTCAGGAGTATGTAATGTACAACATAGAGTATATAGTGCAGGGGCCAGGAGTATGTAATGTACAACATAGAGTGTATAGTGCAGGGGTCAGGAGTATGTAATGTACAACACAGAGTATATAGTGCAGGGGCCAGGAGTATGTAATGTACAACATAGAGTATATAGTGCAGGGGCCAGGAGTATGTAATGTACAACATAGAGTATATAGTGCAGGGGCCAGGAGTATGTAATGTACAACATAGAGTGTATAGTGCAGGGGTCAGGAGTATGTAATGTACAACAGAGTATATAGTGCAGGGGTCAGGAGTATGTAATGTACAACACAGAGTATATAGTGCAGGGGTCAGGAGTATGTAATGTACAACACAGAGTATATAGTGCAGGAGTCAGGAGGATGTAATGTACAACATAGAGTATATAGTGCAGGGGTCAGGAGTATGTAATGTACAACATAAGAGTATATAGTGCAGGGGTCAGGAGTATGTAATGTACAACATACAGTATATAGTGCAGGGGTCAGGAGTATGTAATGTACAACATACAGTATATAGTGCAGGGGTCAGGAGTATGTAATGTACAACATAGAGTATATAGTGCAGGGGTCAGGAGTATGTAATGTACAACATACAGTATATAGTGCAGGGGTCAGGAGTATGTAATGTACAACATAGAGTATATAGTGCAGGGGTCAGGAGTATGTAATGTACAATATAAATTATACAGTGTAAGGGTCAGGACTCATAATATTGGTATTCAGTAATCAGTAGAACATTAAATGTTTACTGTAGACAAGTTGCAGAGATCCCACACCGCTGCCTCCCATCTCCTGAGACTGCACTCAGTGACTTGGGTCTGAGACACTACAGACATATCCCTCCACCCGGCACAGCCAGCAGACCACAGAGCAAGGAACCCTGGGAGAAATATTCTGTCAGAGATCTTACTAGACCCGGGCATGGGGAAGGAGACTCAAAGCACACATCCCAGGTGCCAAGGTCTAGTAACACTTATGGTGATGAGCGAATCGAACCAGGCGAACCGGAATTCGATACAAATTTCAGGAAAAATTCGATTTGCGTCGAATCCGAAATTTTGCCTACTTCGGGTGCGCGAATCGAATTTTTCCCGATCAGCCGGCAAAAGTGTCCCTGCAGAGAGCTCCGCTATTTCTGACATTTCTCTGACAGTTCCTTCACATGTACAGCGGTTGAAACATTGTATCTATTAGTTTCCATTTAGGATACAGATGTTTCAACCGCTGTACATGTGAAGGAGCTGTCAGAGAACTGTTAGAAATAGAGGAACTCTGCACATACACTTTTTGCCGGTTTGGAATTCTTATTTTCATCCTACTTCTTCTTCTTCATCCTCATCCTCATCCTCAGAAGAAGAAGAGGATGAGGATGAAGAAGAAGAAGAAGTAGGATGAAAATAAGAATAATTCCAAGCCGGCAAAAAGTGTATCTGCAGAATGTCATTTATGGAAACAAATAGATACAATGTTTCAACCGCTGTATGGAGTGAATGTCACAGAACTGTCAGAAATAGACAGAAACTGTCACAGAACTGTCCTTCTTCTCATCCTTCTCCTTCTTCTCATCCTTCTCCTTCTTCTTCTTCTCATC
The DNA here is from genome assembly GCF_062004578.1 of Staurois parvus. Classification (NCBI taxonomy): domain Eukaryota; kingdom Metazoa; phylum Chordata; class Amphibia; order Anura; family Ranidae; genus Staurois; species Staurois parvus. Next base: position 1,811,656 of record NW_028318018.1, read on the forward strand.
CTTCTCCTTCTTCTCATCCTTCTCCTTCTCCTTCTTCTCATCCTTCTCCTTCTTCTCATCCTTCTTCTCATCCTTCTCCTTCTTCTCATCCTTCTCCTTCTTCTCATCCTTCTCCTTCTTCTCATCCTTCTCCTTCTTCTCATCCTTCTTCTGCTTCTCCTTCTCCTTCTTCTCATCCTTCTCCTTCTTCTCATCCTTCTCCTTCTTCTCATCCTTCTCCTTCTTCTCATCCTTCTCCTTCTTCTCATCCTTCTTCTCATCCTTCTCCTTCTTCTCATCCTTCTTCTCATCCTTCTCCTTCTTCTCATCCTTCTTCTCATCCTTCTCCTTCTTCTCATCCTTCTTCTCATCCTTCTTCTTATCCTTCTCCTTCTTCTCCTTCTCCTTCTTCTCATCCTTCTCCTTCTCCATCTTCTCATCCTTCTCCTTCTCCTTCCTCATCTCCAAGGGCATTTAAATTAAAGGTACAGTGTTCTGCACTAATTTAAAGGCTCTCTGAAGCCTAGAAACCCTTTTTATAAGTTATCTTCGTAGCGAATAAATTCGCATCGAATCAAATTTCTTCCTGAAATTCGCCGAATCAGCCGAATCAAATTTTTGAATACTTCGCTCATCTCTAGTGAAAATGAACATTTTGCTGCCAGCTGAACCCCAGAACCTCCATAAATCCAGTCTAGATACATAAATTGTGTCTGCAGCACAGAGAAGGAAGATTATCCGAGAGAAATCCAGGAATACAGGACGGGGAACACAGCTCAGGAAAGTGACCAGGGGATTACAGGCTGATATCACCCAGTCCCCGCCCTACTCTGGACCAATCAGTGAGCAGTATGGGTGGAGGAATGGATTTAGTGTTCATGACCCACCTGTGCTGATCTCTGTAGGAGTGTCCTCCTCTATAAATGTCCCCGTTATTCCATCCTCCTCCATAGACTGCTGATCATCCCTCACATACGCCTCTTCTTCTTCTGCTTTCACCTCAAATTCTATATCGATTGGATCTCCACTCTAAATCCAGGAAATGAGAGAAAATATCATCTGTAAAATGTAAGATCATATAAAAATATCCACACATCATCATCACATGTCCATGTTCTAGATTCTCCCTCCCACCGACCTTGTAATAGTGAGGGATGGTGTGACCTTCCTGTGTGGAATCCCAGGAATACAGAGGACGGGGACATCTCTCTGGTGGGTTCCCATGACTGGATCCATCTGTAAGAAACACACACACTGACTGAATCCATTGTTTCTATGTGTTTATCAGATGATGGGGGATCTAGGTGGATCCTCCGTACTGCTCTCTCCTTTACAATAAAGTCTCCTCTTACCCGGTGATGTGAGGGGCGGCTGATTGTCCATCATGACGTCCTTGTAGAGATCCTTGTGTCCTTCTAAATACTCCCACTCCTCCATGGAGAAATAGACAGTGACACCCTGACACCTTATAGGAACCTGACACACACAATGATACAGTCACCATCCAGACACATCCCTTGTCTGTTACTGGAGAATGTCCCAGAATTCCCGGCACCGCTCACCTCTCCTGTCAGCAGCTCCATCATCTTCTTGGTGACTTCTAGAATCTTCTGCATGTTGTGTCTCTCAGGGTTTATGGAGTCACATGGAGGCACTGTGATGGTCATATGATCACCTGACTTCAGAAGAGGAAATCTCTGTATTGAGGAACCAATAGGAATATCATGTTGGAATCCCAGAATCCTCCTCACCTCTCCGGTCAGGTCTGTGTTTTATTAATAGAGATAAGAGTGATGTCATGTGACCTCCCAGAATCCTCCTCACCTCTCCGGTCAGGTCTGTGTTTTATTAATAGAGATGAGAGTGATGTCACGTGACCTCCCAGAATCCTCCTCACCTCTCCAGTCAGGTCTGTTTTATTAATAGAGATAAGAGCGATGTCATGTGACCTCCCAGAATCCTCCTCACCTCTCCGGTCAGGTCTGTGTTTTATTAATAGAGATGAGAGTGATGTCATGTGACCTCCCAGAATCCTCCTCACCTCTCCAGTCAGGTCTGTTTTATTAATAGAGATGAGAGTGATGTCATGTGACCTCCCAGAATCCTCCTCACCTCTCCGGTCAGGTCTGTGTTTTATTAATAGAGATGAGTGATGTCATGTGACCTCCCAGAATCCTCCTCACCTCTCCGGTCAGGTCTGTGTATTATTAATAGAGATAAGAGTGATGTCATGTGACCTCCCAGAATCCTCCTCACCTCTCCAGTCAGGTCTTTTTTATTAATAGAGATAAGAGCAATGTCATGTGACCTCCCAGAATCCTCCTCACCTCTCCGGTCAGGTCTGTGTTTTATTAATAGAGATAAGAGTGATGTCATGTGACCTCCCAGAATCCTCCTCACCTCTCCGGTCAGGTCTGTGTTTTATTAATAGAGATGAGAGTGATGTCACGTGACCTCCCAGAATCCTCCTCACCTCTCCAGTCAGGTCTGTTTTATTAATAGAGATAAGAGCGATGTCATGTGACCTCCCAGAATCCTCCTCACCTCTCCGGTCAGGTCTGTGTTTTATTAATAGAGATGAGAGTGATGTCATGTGACCTCCCAGAATCCTCCTCACCTCTCCAGTCAGGTCTGTTTTATTAATAGAGATGAGAGTGATGTCATGTGACCTCCCAGAATCCTCCTCACCTCTCCGGTCAGGTCTGTGTTTTATTAATAGAGATGAGTGATGTCATGTGACCTCCCAGAATCCTCCTCACCTCTCCGGTCAGGTCTGTGTATTATTAATAGAGATAAGAGTGATGTCATGTGACCTCCCAGAATCCTCCTCACCTCTCCAGTCAGGTCTTTTTTATTAATAGAGATAAGAGCGATGTCATGTGACCTCCCAGAATCCTCCTCACCTCTCCGGTCAGCAGGTAGATGATCTCCAGGGTGAGGTTTAGTATCTTCTCAGTCATGTGACTCCGGTCCTCCTCCATCCTCATTGGTGCCATCATGTGATCTATACAGGTCTCCTTGTAGACGGATAACTTTGGGAAATGAAAGTAAGAATGATTTGGATGGTATTGGTCACACAATAATAGGATGTGGATGTGAGGGGGGAATAGGAGGGTTGCTGGACATTGAAGAACTACTCTCCCCATGGGAAGACATTTTGTTTGGACTGTTTAGTGTTTACTACAATTTTGAGGTCCGGGGCCCCTTTTCTCTGTTGGGTTTGTTTGGTCCCTGAACTGGTTTTGATGAGTTTTAGATCTGCAGACAAGGAATGATTATTATTATTATTATACAGTATTTATAAAGTGCCAATAGTTCGCTCAGCGCTGTACATTACAATGGGGGACAGAACATGTGACAGAACAATACCAATACAATGCAAAACATGAGGGGATTGAGGGCCCTGCTCTTTCGAGCTTACAATCTAGGAGGGAGGGGATGGTGGCACAGGAGGAGATAGCTGTGGGGGATGGAGTGGTAGGAAGAGTGGAGGAGGTCAGCAGGTTAGGAGGGGGTGGGGAAGGCTTCCCTGAAGAGATGTGTTTTCAGGGTGCGCCTAAAGGAGAGGAGAGTAGGTGATAATCTGATGGGTTGGGGAAGGGAGTTCCAGAGGATGGGTGACACCCTGGAAAAGTCCTGGAGGCGGGCATGGGAGGAGGAGACCAGGGAACTAGAGAGAAGGAGGTCTTGTGAGGAGCGGAGTGTGCGTGTTGGGCAGTACTTGGATATTAGGTCAGTGATGTAGTTCGGGGCAGTATGGTGGACGGCTTTGTACGTCAGTGTTAGGATTTTGAATTTGATCCGTTGCGCAATCGGAAGCCAGTGGAGGGATTGGCAGAGGGGGGTGGAGGACACTGAATGGAGGCCAGTGGAGGGATTGGCAGAGGGGGGTGGAGGACACTGAGTGGAGGCCAGTGGAGGGATTGGCAGAGGGGGGTGGAGGTCACTGAGTGGAGGCCAGTGGAGGGATTGGCAGAGGGGGGTGGCGGAAACGGAGCAGTTGGAAAGGTAAATGAGTCTGGCAGCCGTATTCAGGATGGACTGAAGCGGGGATAGCCTGTGGTGAGGCAGGCCAGTGAGGAGGGAGTTGCAGTAGTCTAGTCGTGATATGATGAGAGAGTGGATGAACTGTTTAGTGGTTTCTGGGGTTAGGAACGTGCAGATTTTGGCGATGTTGCAGAGGTGGAGTCTGCACGAGTTTGTTAAAGATTGGACTTGGGGCTGGAAGGATAGGTTGGAGTCCAGAATGACACCCAGTACTCTGGCCTGCAGGGCGGGTTTGATATTGGCGTTGTTGGATGTGATGGAGAAGTCAATGGGGGGTGGGGTTCGGGCTGGGGGGAAGACCAGAAGCTCGGTTTTGGAGAGATTCAGTTTAAGGAAGTGGAGCGACATCCAATCTGATATGTCGCTCAGTAGGTGTGTGATTCGGGCAGAGACCGAAGGGGTGAGGTGGGGGGTTGAGAGATAGATTTGTGTGTCGTCGGCATAGAGGTGGTAGTTGAAGCCGTGAGAGTGTATGAGTTGGCCAAGGGAGGAGGTGTAGATGGAGAAGAGAAGGGGCCCAAGGACAGAGCCTTGAGGGACCCCAACAGAGAGGGGGGGTGAGGGGGAGGTGGTAGCATTATAGGTAACGCTGAAAGAGCGTTGTGACAGGTAGGATGAGAGCCAGGAGAGAGCAGAATCTCTGAGGCCGAGGGAGTGTAGTATTTTGAGGAGGAGGGGGTGGTCAACTGTGTCGAAGGCCGCAGAGAGGTCAAGGAGTAGGAGCACTGAATAGTGGCCATTAGCTTTGGTGGTTAGCAGGTCGTTGGAGAGTGTGAGTAAGGCGGTTTCGGTGGAGTGTAGGGGATGGAAGCCGGACTGTAGGGGATCGAGGAGGTTGTTGTCGTTGAGGTGAGAGCATAGGCGGGTGTAGACGAGGCGCTCGAGGAGTTTAGATGTAAGTGGGAGCAGGGAGATGGGTCTGAGGTTGTTCGGGTCATTGGTGTCCAGGGAGGGCTTTTTAAGTATAGGGGTGATGTGTGCATGCTTCAGTGGGGAGAGGAAAGTGCCGGAGGAGAGGGAGAGATTAAAGATGTGGGTGAGGGAGCGTAGGATGGAGGAGGAGGGAGGTCGTAGGAATTGTGAGGGGATAGGGTCGAGGGAGCAGGTGGTGAGGCGGGCATCAGAGAGGATCTTGGAGACTTCCTCGATGGTAGTAAGGTCAAAGGTGTGGAGTGTTGGGGGGCTTCAGTATGAGGAATGTAGGGTGGGGTGGAAGTGGAGGTCAGAGCAGTGGTGGGGCCGTGGGAGAGGGGTGATGAGGGGGTAGCTGAGTGAGGGGGAACGGGGTTAGAGGGAGTTTGAGGAGTGACGAAGTCCCTGCGGGTAATGTCGAGGGGGAGGGGGGATGAGGGGGTAGCTGTGTGAGAGGGGACGGGTTGAGAGGGCGTGTGAGTTGCGGCGATGTCCTTGCGAATTGTGTCAATCTTGTTTTTGAAGTGATTGGCAATCTCAAGGGTGGTGAGTGAGGTGCTGGGTGGAGGTGGGGGTGGAGAGAGTAGAGAGTTGAAGGTGGAGAAGAGTCGGCGAGGATTGGAGGAGAGGGCCTTGATGAGAGTCAGGAAGTAGGCTTGTTTGGCTGCGTGGAGGGAGGAGGTGTAGGTGTGGAAGGCAGATTTGTAGCGGGTGAAGGCTTGTTGGGATTTTGTTTTGCGCCATAGTCGCTCCAGGGCACGACTGTGTCGTTTGAGGGTTTTGGTGTGATCAGTCTGCCAGGGCTGGAGCGGTCGGGGTCTGATGTTGCGTGTGGTTAAAGGCGCTAGTGAGTCAAGGGCTGCTGACAGCGCGTTGTTGTAGGCAGTCATAGCCAAGTCGGGGCAGGACAGGGGGAGGATGCTGTCATGGAGTTGATCAGCTGCGGAGTGGAGGGGGGCAGGGTTAAGGTTGCGGAGGTTACGGCTGGTAGTAGTGTGACATTTGGAGGGGTAGACGTTGGAGGACGAGGAGATAGAGAAGGTAATCAGGTTGTGGTCAGAGAGAGGGAAGGGGGTGTTAGTGAGGTTGTGGGGAGCGCAGCGGTTGGAGAAGACAAGGTCCAGGATATTTCCGTCGGAGTGGGTGGTGGATTGTATGCACTGTGCAAGTGTAAAGGAGGAAGTTAAGTGGAGGAGACGGGCTGTGTCCGGGTTGTCAAGGTTGACAGGGATGTTGAAATCCCCAAGAATGATGGTGGGTAGCTCAGAGGAGAGGAAGAAGGGTAGCCAGGAGGAAAAGTCATCCAGGAAGCGGGGTATGGATCCAGGAGGCCGGTATATCACAGCAATCTTCAGGGGGGTTGGGGAGAATAGTCGGACGCAGTGGGCCTTGAAGGAGGAGAAGGATAGGGAGGGGGGGTTTGGGAGGACTCAGAAGGTGCTCTGCGGTGACAGGAGCAGACCAACCCCACCACCTTTACGACCGTTGGGCCTGGGTGAGTGGGTCCAGGTGAGACCTCCGTAGGAGAGTGCAGCAGGGGAGGTAGAATCAGTGGGCTGGATCCAGGTTTCCGTGATCGCTAGGAGTTTGAGGGAGCGGGAAACAAAGAGGTCGTGGATGGCGGTAAGCTTGTTGCACACTGATCGGGCGTTCAGGAGTGCGCATGAAAACGGGGGGGAGATTTTAGGGAGCAGGGGGACAGATACTAGGTTGCGGGGGTTGCGGTAGGACGTGGAGGCGGGAGGGTGTTGTGTGGGTGAGGGAGGTGGTGGAGGGCCAGGATTTGGGGAGATGTCCCCCGCGGCTAGGAGGAGGAGAAGGGTGAGAAAGGTGGCAAGGGAGCGGGATGTGCAGGAGCGTGAGAAACTACTAGTGGAGGTGTTCGGGTCAGTGGGAGAGCGGAGTAATAGGAGGAGGTGGTGGGTGCCATAGAGGGGCGAAGGAAGCAGTGAGGACACAATATACAAATGTTTAGGAGGAGCAGAGGGATATAGTGAATGGATTTTGAGAATGGAGGAGAGGAAAATGAGGAGGAGGAGTGGAAGAGGCATTTTGGGGGGGTGATGAGAGCAGCAGTAGGGAGATGATAGCAATAAGGGGGGAGATGTACAAGTTTTGGGGTGGAGCAGAGGGGTAAAGAAATGAGATTTGGGAACAGAGGATAGTAATATGAAGAGGAGAAGAGGGGTGTATTATATAAAGGTACACAGAGTGGGACTCAGGTATGTAAGAGAGGTTTCCCGGGGTGTTTGCTTGCAGTCTGTCCAGCGTACAGTAGAGTTTCTTGTTGGTGTCTTCCTGCTGCTTAAGTTCAACTGCTGTGTTTAACTGCTTCGCACTCTTTCGAAGCCGCACTCAATCTGAAGCAGCACCCTCATCAGAGACTGTGCCCCCCATCAGAGATCTCCCCCCATGAGCTGATCTAAATTTATAGGGAGATGCTCAAATGAGCATTCAACTCCACCCCAATTAGAAGCTGATAAGGCTCACATGAATAGTGGGGGATGTTTCTTAGGAACCAGGCCACAGTCATAAACTGGGTGCAACTGGAGGTGAGGACTGGTCAACATACACAAATATAAATACACTATTTGTTCTGAATATAACAGGAGTGAATGTGATTTTGAGTTAGGAGTGGAGGTAGGAGAGATGCATTACCCAGAATGATAAATCTGATCCTTCCTATGACTAGTTTGCTCTGAGGCAGTGCTGTGAGGTCAATGTCGGCTCATCATGCAGGGATGGTCACTTTACATCACCCGACGCCCGGGACATGTAGTTCTGGGGGCAAGTATTGTTTTTAATCTTTTTCCCTGCTGAGGGCAAGCCGCAGGGCTCTCCTTTCAGGTGCCAGCCTCTGCCAGCCTGTGTGTGTGATCCTCTCCTGTACCTACTATGCTTCCCCGGCTCTGCTTGCCCATCTGTGGGCCCGGGTCAGCGGGTGTCGGAGGGTAGAGGGGGTGGAGGAGAGCGGACACATTCACTCCCTTCTTGTCCTGACCCAGAAGTGACATTATGACTGATTTCCCAACCATCGAGGCCGGCAAAGAATGTAATGCGGTGCGATGTGCTCTACATTACATCCAATGGAGTACAGAGGAGACATTGGGGGTCTTTTAGACCTTGGATGTCTCAATAAAGAGAACCTGTCATCAAAAGTCATCTCATAGAGGACTTTGTCCCCTCAAGTAAAAATGTTTTTTTAATTGTAAACAATTAAAGTTACACCCAAGTATATAACTCCTCCCCTTAAAAAATGTTGAGGCTCCCCACCCCCACATATATGGACACCCAAACATAAGAGCACACGCTGGAGGGCCTACACGTGATAACATTGATTGTGATACACGTTACATATCGCCGGTCACACCAGAATGAGAGGATAATTCTAGGAGCAGACCTCCTCCGTACTCTATACTGATGACCTAGAAGGGGCTATAAATGTGTCACCTATAGATAATACCGGGACTAAAGGTTGTCACCATTTCAGCACACACAACTTAAGGTTTGACATGTTGGATATCTATTTACTCGCTGCAACCTCGGCTTTTATATTTTTGCAAATAAATGGGTCATTTATTGCTTTTTTGATCCCTTTGGCATTTCCTAGACTTTGTGATATTTTGTGACATAAAAAATTAGACCTGCCACTTTTTTCTCTAAAGTCTCTACTTTCAGAAAAACAATGTGTACAGTATTAACAAGGCACACTTGAATCGTACAATTCAGAAAGGCACATCATATAGAAAGGGTAAAAAAGAAGAGAAAGGAAAGGAGAATAGATCCTAAGTACATGAGAAATATAAAGGAAAAGTAGACTGAATGATATATGTGTGAACAGGAGACGTCAATCAACCTTCACATGGAATGCCACTATTCATGTAGTAAATGTCTCTGAACCTTCCATGATTCCCATTTTCTATCAGACAAGTGCATCTTGTCCAGTAAGTTATAATGAATTCTCTCCATGAGCATCACAGCATCTACTCTATGTAACACAGAGGCCAATGGTACCGTGATAGATTCCCAATGTAGGGCGATAGCCCACAAAGTAGAAATACAAATAGTATGTATCAATGTCATAACATTATCAGGAACCCCCGGGATACGAGCTCCCAATAGGAAGACTGTATAGTCAGACGTACCGGAACACCCACCAGTGAAGTCACCAACTCAGATATCCTGCCCCACACCAAGGATAAAGTTGGGCAAGCCCACAACGTATGTCCCAAAGTACCGGTGAGGCCGCAGCCCCGGAAACATAACGGGGACGTTTGTGGGTACAAAACGTGTAGCCTTGACGGGGTATAATACCATCTGGTTAATACCTTGAGGGCCGTCTCATGGACAGAAACAGATGGAGAGCTCTTACATATGTTATCCACCATGGAATCCCAATCCTCTTCCGAAAAGGTGATACCACTATCCTCCTCCCATTTTTGTCTCTATAAAGGAGGTGTGGGAGAGAGACTGACCAGGAATTGGTGATACAGATCAGACATAAGACCTTTGCCCCTGGGAGAGTCACGGCTCATACGTTCAGAAATCGGAGATGAAGGTGTAAGGCCAAAATGCGAGTTAAAAAATGTCTAATCTGCCGATAACGATGATATTCACGAAGCGGAACATCACAAAGTCCGCACATCATATCAAAGGGAATATAAGATCCTCCACTTTGACAGTCAGACAACCTAATAAAGGATCTATCGTACCACCAATGAAACGCCCGAGGAGAAGAAAATGCCGTACTAAAGTTAGGGTCACCAAAAAATGATACACCCGGGGAAACAGAAGAGACCAGATTTCATTGAAGTTTCCATCGAGACCAAAGTGTCAATGAATGGTCACAACAGAGTCAGAAAAAGTTAACGATCGAGGGAGGATTTTGGACCATAAAATACCCGGTAAATAAAATGGGCGTATAGATTGAGATTCAAATCTAACCCCCGGGATCTGGGAGTTAACAGTCGCCCATTGTGATAATTGTGCAAAACACGCTGAAAGGTAATAGAGCCAAAAATTGGGAAGACCGAGGCCCCCCGTCCGTTGTGACCAGTACAAAACCGATGAGGTAAAACGTGGACGTTTATTACACCAAATAAATTGTTAATCAGCCGCTGAAAGCGATCCAGAAACATTTTGGAGACGGAGACTGGAAGTGATGTAAATAGATAAAGTACCGTATTTTTCGCCGTATAAGACGCACTTTTTCTTCCCCAAAACTGGGGGGGAAAAGTTGGTGCGTCTTATACGACGAATAGAGAGAGAATCCGTGAGGCGCGGCCACGGCTGTAGGAAAGGCCGTGGCTTTGGCCTATCTCTGGAGCGGTCAGCCATCTTAGTACACCCAGCGGTGCGCGCTGACGTCATCACCCCCTCTGCTCGTGGATCCTACCATAGCGCGGATCTACAACAACAGGTGAGGAGCGGGGCAATGCAATGTTACTGGCTATTATTACTATGTTGGGGGCAATGTTACTGGCTATTATTACTAATGTGGGGGCAATGTTACTGGCTATTATTACTAATGTGGGGGCAATGTTACTGGCTATTATTACTAATGTGGGGGCAATGTTACTGGCTATTATTACTAATGTGGGGGCAATGTTACTGGCTATTATTACTAATGTGGGGGCAATGTTACTGGCTATTATTACTATGTTGGGGGCAATGTTACTGGCTATTATTACTATGTTGGGGGCAATGTTACTGGCTATTATTACGAATGTGGGGGCAATGTTACTGGCTATTATTACTAATGTGGGGGCAATGTTACTGGCTATTATTACTAATGTGGGGGCAATGTTACTGGCTATTATTACGAATGTGGGGGCAATGTTACTGGCTATTATTACTAATGTGGGGGCAATGTTACTGGCTATTATTACTAATGTGGGGGCAATGTTACTGGCTATTATTACTAATGTGGGGGCAATGTTACTGGCTATTATTACTAATGTGGGGGCAATGTTACTGGCTATTATTACTAATGTGGGGGCAATGTTACTGGCTATTATTACTATGTTGGGGGCAATGTTACTGGCTATTATCACGAATGTGGGGGCAATGTTACTGGCTATTATTACTAATGTGGGGGCAATGTTACTGGCTATTATTACTAATGTGGGGGCAATGTTACTGGCTATTATTACTAATGTGGGGGCAATGTTACTGGCTATTATTACTAATGTGGGGGCAATGTTACTGGCTATTATTACTATGTTGGGGGCAATGTTACTGGCTATTATTACTATGTTGGGGGCAATGTTACTGGCTATTATTACTATGTTGGGGGCAATGTTACTGGCTATTATTACTATGTTGGGGGCAATGTTACTGGCTATTATTACTAATGTGGGGGCAATGTTACTGGCTATTATTACTATGTTGGGGGCAATGTTACTGGCTATTATTACTAATGTGGGGGCAATGTTACTGGCTATTATTACTATGTTGGGGGCAATGTTACTGGCTATTATTACTATGTTGGGGGCAATGTTACTGGCTATTATTACTATGTTGGGGGCAATGTTACTGGCTATTATTACTAATGTGGGGGCAATGTTACTGGCTATTATTACTAATGTGGGGGCAATGTTACTGGCTATTATTACTAATGTGGGGGCAATGTTACTGGCTATTATTACTAATGTGGGGGCAATGTTACTGGCTATTATTACTAATGTGGGGGCAATGTTACTGGCTATTATTACTATGTTGGGGGCAATGTTACTGGCTATTATTACTAATGTGGGGGCAATGTTACTGGCTATTATTACTATGTTGGGGGCAATGTTACTGGCTATTATTACTATGTTGGGGGCAATGTTACTGGCTATTATTACTATGTTGGGGGCAATGTTACTGGCTATTATTACTAATGTGGGGGCAATGTTACTGGCTATTATTACTAATGTGGGGGCAATGTTACTGGCTATTATTACTAATGTGGGGGCAATGTTACTGGCTATTATTACTAATGTGGGGGCAATGTTACTGGCTATTATTACTAATGTGGGGGCAATGTTACTGGCTATTATTACTAATGTGGGGGCAATGTTACTGGCTATTATTACTATGTTGGGGGCAATGTTACTGGCTATTATTACTAATGTGGGGGCAATGTTACTGGCTATTATTACTAATGTGGGGGCAATGTTACTGGCTATTATTACTATGTTGGGGGCAATGTTACTGGCTATTATTACTAATGTGGGGGCAATGTTACTGGCTATTATTACTAATGTGGGGGCAATGTTACTGGCTATTATTACTAATGTGGGGGCAATGTTGCACTGGAACAGTGATGGTGATGACGAGTGGGGGGCAATGGTGGACTTTACAGTGATGAGTGGGGGCAATGGTGGACATTACGTGATGAGTGGGGGCAATGGTGGACATTACGTGATGAGTGGGGGCAATGGTGGACATTACGTGATGAGTGGGGGCAATGGTGGACATTACGTGATGAGTGGGGGCAATGGTGGATGATAAGAATAAGTATAAATCAGCACACATATATATATAAAATCCTCAGAAATCCCTTAAAGTCATATCAATATCCTTTCCCTGAAGTACTAATAAAACATATATTCATTGACTTAAACCCAAAAACCCACAATTATATTGAAAAAATCAAGACCCAAAGAGATTACCCAGATTATTTTTTATTTTTGGGTAATCTCTTTGGGTCTTGATTTTTTCACTATAATTGTGGGTTTTTGGGTTTAAGTCAATGAATATATGTTTCAATGGTGGATGATGTATTAAACAAAAAGACAAAACGTACCGGTATGTTTGTCTTGTTGTTTTTTTTTTACTGATCCGAAAAAGATCCGATCCGTGACTCCTGATCCGTGGAACGATCCGAACCGTGAGTTCTTTCATTTCTGGATTTGTTACATGGTTGGCATAAAATTGTTCATAAACTGCTGTTAACTTTACACAGTTGATATAAAATATTTTACTACAGTATTGGGTTCAGAATCTTTTTTTTCTAGATTTTCCTCCTTTAAAATTGGGTGCGTCTTATATGCCAGAGCGTCTTATATGGCGAAAAATACGGTAGTTTAGGCAGAATATTCATTGTGACTGCCGTGACTCTACCCAGGAAGGAGATGGGGTACCCATGGCAAACCTTCAGTAGAGTATAGAGGGGCGACACACATGGGGGGTAATTAGCAGCAAACATATCTGAGTATCTGGCAGTGAGGTTGATACCTAAATAGAAAATCCGATCCGTGGCCCAACGAAATGGAAAAGAGCTACGGAGAGAGGCACTCAGGGAGTCAGGAACATTGATGGCATAACCACTGATTTAATGACATGAACAGACCTGACACTAGAGCAAAGTCGTTCAATACCGCCCATAGATTAGGCAATGATACTAACGGGATGGTGAGGAAAAGCATTACATCATCAGCATACATACAGATTCTGAAAGGTGAAACCAATAAAGGGTAACCAGAGATGTCTGAATGTGATCTGATTGTAATCACCAAAGGTCCCAACACCAGTGCAAACAATAGGGATGACAGAGGACAACCATGACGGGTACCTCTACCCAATGTAACAAAGTCAGAGTTACAGCCGGGAAGTCTGATCCTTGTTATGGGAGAGTCATAGAGGGCAAGTATACCAGATAAACACTCATCACTGAAACCCATTCTCTGCACCCAGGAAAACAAGGCCAAAGGACACCATCGAAGGCCTTATTAGTGTCCAAACTCAGTAACAAAACTTCTCTGGAGTGCAAATTGGTGTCCTGACTAATGTGTAATGTAAGGAGAATGTTGTCACTGATAAATCTGTCCGGGATAAAACCTGATTGGTCTGGAGACACCAAAGCCCCTTTCATTCTTTAACCCCCCCGGACATTCCTAAAAACACCTCAGATTTATATACATTTTCTGTTACAAAGGAATGTTTTCTTCCTCCTGAGCAGCAATGTAAGGGGCTCTATGCTCCATACTCCTGACCCCGGCACTCCATCATTGTGTTGGCTGCATAGTGTAATGATTGCCCATTGGCTGCCTGTGTAGTGTCATCATTGCCCTTTGTAGGCCATGTATGGTCAGGATGGTCCTTGTCTTGTCTATTTATTGTCAGTGCTGTTTGTTTAGAGGACCATATTACTAGAATTTATCTCCACAATGAGGAGAATGTTCCGGCCCCGGAAGTGGGGGAATGTTCTGCCCCTGAAGGGGTTCATCTGGGTTCCCACACTATATATGTGTGTATCATCATCTGCTGGAGATGGAAGAGGACGGACATGACTGTGGAGGAAGAGGACGGACATGACTGTGGAGGAAGAGGACAGATGTGACTGTGGAGGAAGAGGACCGACATGACTGTAGAGGGAGAGGACGGACGTGACTGTGGAGGAAGAGGACCGACATGACGGGGGTTAAATAGGAAAAAACATCTTATTACCTCCTCTGCTGTCACGTCCAGCAACGTCTCTGATATGATTCCCCTCCGTCCCTGACATCACTTCCTGTCTGTGCCTGACATCACTTCCTGTCTGTGCCTGACATCACTTCCTGTCTGTGCCTGACATCACTTCCTGTCTGTGCCTGACATCACTTCCTGTCTGTGCCTGACATCACCTCCTGTCTGTGCCTGACATCACTTACTGTCTGTGTCTGACATCACTTCCTGTCTGTGCCTGACATCACTTCCTGTCTGTCTTCCATATAGACTTCCTGTGTGAGTATAGGTGAGATCCCCACCTTGTGGAGTTCAGAGGAACTGCAGCCCCGAGATCCATCCCATAATCCCCCTTCCTGTATAATATGTACCTTACAGGGATACTACGGGAGATGAAACATTACTGAATAAAGGAAGAAGAAATAAATGTAACTCTTATGTAACCAACTGTTCAACAAACATCTCTTATTACATATAGAAAAGTCTTACAAACACAGAACACAAAATACAAATGTATAGCTAATGAGAGCGATCCCGCCAAACCTGATCCTTCTGGGGGGGACAATGCAAAAATATATATCAATCCAATCATAATGACATCATCTTCTGGGAGTGTCTGCACATCCATCCATTTCATACACATTTCATTGTCTCAGCAGATCTCCTGCAGCCTATTAGCACCCATTTCCCTCTCTATGTCTCAGCAGATCTCCTGCAGCCTATTAGCTCCCATTTCCCTCTCTGTGTCTCAGCGGGTCTCCTGCAGCCTATTAGCTCCCATTTTCCTCTCTATGTCTCAGCGGATCTCCTGCAGCCTATTAGCACCCATTTCCCTTTCTATGTCTTAGCGGATCTCATGCAGCCTATTAGCACCCATTTCCCTCTCTATGTCTAAGCAGATCTCCTGCAGCCTATTAGTGCCCATTTCCCTCTCTATGTCTCAGCAGATCTCCTGCAGCCTATTAGCTCCCATTTCCCTTTCTATGTCTCGGCAGATCTCCTGCAGCCTATTAGCACCCATTTCCCTTTCTATGTGTTGGATTTTAGACACATACATTACTTCTTTAGTGTCTTGAGACGATTATGAATGAAGAGCTGTTGAAATAAAAAATGAAGTGTGATTTTATTCTATCACACAATGGTGTAAGATAACAATGTAAGTGTATCATGAACAGTTCCATGGAGATACAACTACTGTAGAGATAACAATGTAAGTGTATCATGAACAGTTCCATGGAGATACAACTACTGTAGAAATAACAATGTAAAGCGTATCATGAACAGTTCCATGGAGATACAACTACTGTAGAGATAACAATGTAAAGTGTATCATGAACAGTTCCATGGAGATACAACTACTGTAGAGATAACAATGTAAAGTGTATCATGAACAGTTCCATGGAGATACAACTACTGTAGAAATAACAATGTAAGTGTATCATGAACAGATCCATGGAGATACAACTACTGTAGAAATAACAATGTAAGTGTATCATGAACAGATCCATGGAGATACAACTACTGTAGAGATAACAATGTAAAGCGTATCATGAACAGTTCCATGGAGATACAACTACTGTAGAAATAACAATGTAAGTGTATCATGAACAGTTCCATGGAGATACAACTACTGTAGAAATAACAATGTAAGTGTATCATGAACAGTTCCATGGAGATACAACTACTGTAGAAATAACAATGTAAGTGTATCATGAACAGTTCCATGGAGATACAACTACTGTAGAGATAACAATGTAAAGCGTATCATGAACAGTTCCATGGAGATACAACTACTGTAGAAATAACAATGTAAGTGTATCATGAACAGTTCCATGGAGATACAACTACTGTAGAAATAACAATGTAAAGCGTATCATGAACAGTTCCATGGAGATACAACTACTGTAGAAATAACAATGTAAAGTGTATCATGAACAGATCCATGGAGATACAACTACTGTAGAAATAACAATGTAAGTGTATCATGAACAGATCCATGGAGATACAACTACTGTAGAAATAACAATGTAAGTGTATCATGAACAGTTCCATGGAGATACAACTACTGTAGAAATAACAATGTAAAGCGTATCATGAACAGTTCCATGGAGATACAACTACTGTAGAAATAACAATGTAAAGTGTATCATGAACAGTTCCATGGAGATACAACTACTGTAGAAATAACAATGTAAGTGTATCATGAACAGTTCCATGTAGATACAACTACTGTAGAAATAACAATGTAAGTGTATCATGAACAGTTCCATGGAGATACAACTACTGTAGAAATAACAATGTAAAGTGTATCATGAACAGTTCCATGGAGATACAACTACTGTAGAAATAACAATGTAAGTGTATCATGAACAGATCCATGGAGATACAACTACTGTAGAAATAACAATGTAAGTGTATCATGAACAGATCCATGGAGATACAACTACTGTAGAAATAACAATGTAAGTGTATCATGAACAGATCCATGGAGATACAACTACTGTAGAAATAACAATGTAAGTGTATCATGAACAGTTTCATGGAGATACAACTACTGTAGAAATAACAATGTAAGTGTATCATGAACAGTTCCATGGAGATACAACTACTGTAGAAATAACAATGTAAGTGTATCATGAACAGTTCCATGGAGATACAACTACTGTAGAAATAACAATGTAAAGTGTATCATGAACAGTTCCATGGAGATACAACTACTGTAGAAATAACAATGTAAAGTGTATCATGAACAGATCCATGGAGATACAACTACTGTAGAAATAACAATGTAAAGTGTATCATGAACAGTTCCATGGAGATACAACTACTGTAGAAATAACAATGTAAAGTGTATCATGAACAGTTCCATGGAGATACAACTACTGTAGAAATAACAATGTAAGTGTATCATGAACAGATCCATGGAGATACAACTACTGTAGAAATAACAATGTAAGTGTATCATGAACAGATCCATGGAGATACAACTACTGTAGAAATAACAATGTAAGTGTATCATGAACAGTTCCACGGAGATACAACTACTGTAGAAATAACAATGTAAGCGTATCATGAACAGTTCCATGGAGATACAACTACTGTAGAAATAACAATGTAAGTGTATCATGAACAGTTCCATGGAGATACAACGACTGTAGAAATAACAATGTAAGTGTATCATGAACAGTTCCATGGAGATACAACTACTGTAGAAATATCAAGCAGAAGTGTAAAGATAAGTCACCATTTTTGTTATAGATGTCCGGCCGTGTGCTGTCCTGTCCTTCATGGACGTCTGTCCTTCTCATGCTCTCCTTGTCCTTCTCGAGACTTCGTGAAGAAGCCAGAAATAGACGGAAGTGATGATCTTGCAGCATGCACCTGTTGCAGCTTCTCAGAATGTCCTAGACATGTATGTGTGTCAGAGTGTCGTGTAGCGTGTGAGAGTACCACCTCTGTCCCTCCAGCCCCCTTTATGTAGCATGAGTGTCATAGCGAGAGATTCTTCATACCTTGTATGGCATAGAAGGGGGGGGGGGGGGACACTCACATGATGTCTTTGATGGACAGGAACATATGTATGCTGATGTACATAATACTGTAACCTGATGATGTAACCTCAGCTTGTTATATATAAATGATAATATAACTTCAATGTATAATCACTAATCTATATATACATCAATATTAGAAACGTAACTAAATACACAGATACTATACAGATACATAATGTAATAGTAAGTCTATAATGAGTCCTCCTAATGCCTTTCACATGTTACTACCAGAGACGTCTAACCAGCGATGTCTAAATATGGTCTTCAGCTGGTCTAGGTGGTCTCAGCCAACTCATTCCTATTCACTGTCTCAGCCAACTCATTCCTATTCACTGTCTCAGCCAACTCATTCCTATTCACTGTCTCAGCCAACTCATTCCTATTTACTGTCTCAGCCAACTCATTCCTGTTTACTGTCTCAGCCAACTCATTCCTATTCACTGTCTCAGCCAACTCATTCCTGTTTACTGTCTCAGCCAACTCATTCCTGTTTACTGTCTCAGCCAACTCATTCCTATTCACTGTCTCAGCCAACTCATTCCTGTTTACTGTCTCAGCCGACTCATTCCTATTCACTGTCTCAGCCAACTCATTCCTATTCACTGTCTCAGCCAACTCATTCCTATTCACTGTCTCAGCCAACTCATTCCTATTTACTGTCTCAGCCAACTCATTCATATTCACTGTCTCAGCCAACTCATTCCCATTTACTGTCTCAGCCAACTCATTCCTATTCACTGTCTCAGCCAACTCATTCCTATTTACTGTCTCAGCCAACTCATTCCTGTTTACTGTCTCAGCCAACTCATTCCTATTCACTGTCTCAGCCAACTCATTCCTGTTTACTGTCTCAGCCGACTCATTCCTATTCACTGTCTCAGCCAACTCATTCCTATTTACTGTCTCAGCGAACTCATTCCTATTCACTGTCTCAGCCAACTCATTCCTATTCACTGTCTCGGCCAACTCATTCCCATTTACTGTCTCAGCGAACTCATTCCTATTTACTGTCTCGGCCAACTCATTCCCATTTACTGTCTCAGCGAACTCATTCCTATTTACTGTCTCGGCCAACTCATTCCCATTTACTGTCTCAGCCGACTCATTCCTATTTACTGTCTCAGCCAACTCATTCCCATTCACTGTCTCAGCCGACTCATTCCTGTTTACTGTCTCAGCCAACTCATTCCCATTCACTGTCTCAGCCGACTCATTCCTGTTTACTGTCTCAGCCAACTCATTCCTATTCACTGTCTCAGCCAACTCATTCCTGTTTACTGTCTCAGCCAACTCATTCCTATTCACTGTCTCAGCCAACTCATTCCTATTTACTGTCTCAGCCAACTCATTCATATTCACTGTCTCAGCCAACTCATTCCCATTTACTGTCTCAGCGAACTCATTCCTATTTACTGTCTCGGCCAACTCATTCCCATTTACTGTCTCAGCCAACTCATTCCTGTTTACTGTCTCAGCCGACTCATTCCTATTTACTGTCTCAGCCAACTCATTCCTATTCACTGTCTCAGCCGACTCATTCCTATTCACTGTCTCAGCCAACTCATTCCTATTTACTGTCTCAGCCGACTCATTCCCATTTACTGTCTCAGCCAACTCATTCCTGTTTACTGTCTCAGCCAACTCATTCCCATTCACTGTCTCAGCGAACTCATTCCTGTTTACCGTCTCAGCCGACTCATTCCTATTCACTGTCTCAGCCGACTCATTCCTATTCACTGTCTCAGCCGACTCATTCCTATTCACTGTCTCAGCCGACTCATTCCTATTCACTGTCTCAGCCGACTCATTCCTATTCACTGTCTCAGCCGACTCATTCCTATTCACTGTCTCAGCCGACTCATTCCTATTCACTGTCTCAGCCAACTCATTCCTATTTACTGTCTCAGCCAACTCATTCCCATTTACTGTCTCAGCCAACTCATTCCTGTTTACTGTCTCAGCCAACTCATTCCCATTCACTGTCTCAGCGAACTCATTCCTGTTTACCGTCTCAGCCGACTCATTCCTATTCACTGTCTCAGCCGACTCATTCCTATTCACCGTCTCAGCCGACTCATTCCTATTCACTGTCTCAGCCGACTCATTCCTATTCACTGTCTCAGCCGACTCATTCCTATTCACTGTCTCAGCCGACTCATTCCTATTCACTGTCTCAGCCGACTCATTCCTATTCACTGTCTCAGCCGACTCATTCCTATTTACTGTCTCAGCCGACTCATTCCTATTCACTGTCTCAGCCGACTCATTCCTATTCACTGTCTCAGCCGACTCATTCCTATTCACTGTCTCAGCCGACTCATTCCTATTCACTGTCTCAGCCGACTCATTCCTATTCACTGTCTCAGCCGACTCATTCCTATTCACTGTCTCAGCCAACTCATTCCTATTCACTGTCTCAGCCAACTCATTCTATTCACTGTCTCAGCCGGCTCATTCCTATTTACTGTCTCGGCCAACTCATTCCTATTTACTGTCTCGGCCAACTCATTCCTATTCACTGTCTCGGCCAACTCATTCCTATTTACTGTCTCGGCTTAACTTCTATATCTTTTGGTCTCAGCTATTTTACTGAAGAATTAAATATCATCGGTTTAAGGCGACAATTCACACATATTAATATTAATTATGATTAATCATAAAAAACAAATATTTTGCAAGCTTGCCATCAGTATAAGTGCCGAATCATAATTTTGATTTCTAACACTATGTCTCAGCAGATCTCCTGCAGCCTATTAGCTCCCATTTCCCTCTCTATGTCTCAGCGGATCTCCTGCAGCCTATTAGCACCCATTTCCCTCTCTATGTCTTGGCAGATCTCCTGCAGCCTATTAGCACCCATTTCCCTCTCTATGTCTCGGCGGATCTCCTGCAGCCTATTAGCACCCATTTCCCTTTCTATGTCTCGGCGGATCTCCTACAGCCTATTAGCACGCATTTCCCTCTCTATGTCTCAGCGGATCTCCTGCAGCTTATTAGCACCCATTTCCCTTTCCATGTCTCAGCGGATCTCCTATAGCCTATTAGCTCCCATTTCCCTCTCCATGTCTCAGCAGATCTCCCGCAGCCTATTAGCGCCCATTTCCCTCTCCATGTCTCAGCGGATCTCCCGCAGCCTATTAGCGCCCATTTCCCTCGCTATGTCTCAGCGGATCTCCCGCAGCCTATTAGCTCCTATTTCCCTCTCTATGTCTCAGCGGATCTCCCGCAGCCTATTAGCGCCCATTTCCCTCTCTATGTCTCAGAGGATCTCCCGCAGCCTATTAGCACTCATTTCCCTCTCTATGTCTCAGTAGATCTCCCGCAGCCTATTAGCGCCCATTTCCCTCTCTATGTCTCAGCGGATCTCCCGCAACCTATTAGCACCCATTTCCCTCTCTATGTCTCAGCGGATCTCCCGCAGCCTATTAGCTCCCGTTTCCCTTTCTATGTCTCAGCGGATCTCCTGCAGCCTATTAGCACCCATTTCCCTCTCTATGTCTCAGCGGATCTCCTGCAGCCTATTAGCACCCATTTCCCTCTCTATGTCTCAGCAGATCTCCTGCAGCCTATTAGCACCCATTTCCCTCTCTATGTCTCAGCGGATCTCCTGCAGCCTATTAGCTCCCATTTCCCTCTCTATGTCTCAGCATCTGGCACAAACCATCTCAGATGGACACAATGGGGATTATTTACTAAAACTGGAGTGTGCAAAATCTGGGGCAGCTGCGCATGGGAGCCAATCAGGTTCTGACTTCAGCTTGTTCAATTAAGCTTTGCCAAAAAACCTGGAAGCTGATTGGTTCCTATGCAGAGCTGCACCAGATTTTGCACTCTCCAGTGTCTCATTGTCATCACAGGCTGTGTCCATAATGACCACCCATCCCCTATATCAGCTGGCTTCTGTTGGGATGGTTGGATGAGTGGGAGATCCCTTGTTGCAGCGTTGATGTTTCCTACCTCCCCTGTGGCTGGATCTCTGCTGTTTCCTTGATTCTGATGGACAATACGAGGCCAGTGTTGTCCCTCTATAGATCCTAATAAAGTGCCTCCAGCAGAGGAGGGAAGTGATGGGTCAGAGGCTGTAGAAGAAGCTCTAGTGAGCAGTCTAGATGGACGAGGTGAGTCTTGTGTAGGTGGTGCTCCAAGAGTACGCCTGATTAGTAGACAGTTAGATGTTGGACTCCTTCAGCTGCTCGGCTGACAATGCAGACTGCAGTGTAGACTCCACCTGTGTGATCTGTACAGCCAGAACAGGTTCTTCCTTCTGGAGAAATGAAACTCCGAGAACAATGGAGCTTTTGTTTAGGACTTGTGTAAACAGACCATTGAACTCCTCCCTGTCCACAAACAGACCATTAGACTCCTCCCTGTCCACAAACAGACCACTGGACTCCTCCCTGTCCACAAACAGACCACTGGACTCCTCCCTGTCCACAAACAGACCACTGGACTCCTCCCTGTCCACAAACAGACCACTGGACTCCTCCCTGTCCACAAACAGACCACTGGACTCCTCCCTGTCCGCAAACAGACCACTGGACTCCTCCCTGTCCGCAAACAGACCACTGGACTCCTCCCTGTCCACAAACAGACCACTGGACTCCTCCCTGAACACAAACAGACCACTGGACTCCTCCCTGTCCGCAAACAGACCACTGGACACCTCCCTGTCCACAAACAGACCACTGGACTCCTCCCTGTCCACAAACAGACCACTGGACTCCTCCCTGTCCACAAACAGACCACTGGACTCCTCCCTGTCCACAAACAGACCACTGGACTCCTCCCTGTCCACAAACAGACCACTGGACTCCTCCCAGTCCACAAACAGACCACTGGACTCCTCCCTGTCCACAAACAAAGCTGGGGTCAGTTTACCTCCTAGCCCCCTTGGAATAAGCTGTGCTTCTAATATTCAGCTAAAGTTATCTTTTTACATAGACAAGACAGCTGTCTTTAGGAACTTCTCAGGAGGACTTTGATCTGGTGTCATTTACCCAAAAAACCCTTCCCCCTCCTCCACTAAGAACACCCTCTTCCCCCCACAGAGGACACCCTCCCCCACTAAAGACACCCCCCCACACAGAGGACACCCTCCCCCACTACAGACACCCTCTCCACTGAAGATACTCCTTCCTCTCTTTTCCTCCTCTGAAGACACCCCTTCCCCTCCTTTCCTGTGCTGGGGACACTCTTCTCCTTCTGAAGACACACCTCTCCCCTAGTGTTGTCACCCCTCCCCCACTGAAGACACTCTTTCCACTGAGATCACCCCCTCCAGTTTAACCAGTTGCTGCCCAGTCTATAGCCAGATGGCGGTTGGACGAACAGTTCGCCCCTCCAGGTGGTGCCATATGGCGTCCTTTCTGGAGCGTGCACCCCGCAGGGCTGTGGTGCGATCTGTCACCGGCCATGTACCTCAGACACGGCCGATGACAGATTTGTGTACCGGCCCCGTTGCCAGTGCCATGTGACCAATCACTGTAGGTCACATGACAGTTGTATACAATGGATGGCTTCCTTTCATGCCATTCATTGTATACAAGTGTGTCTAGCTGTGAATGGTCACAGCGATCACATGCACAAGCTGCACCAATCACAGCCCAGCTGTGTCATGTGATTAGCTGTAGCCA
Source organism: Staurois parvus (assembly GCF_062004578.1). Taxonomy (NCBI): domain Eukaryota; kingdom Metazoa; phylum Chordata; class Amphibia; order Anura; family Ranidae; genus Staurois; species Staurois parvus. The sequence goes on from NW_028318018.1 coordinate 1,835,210, forward strand.
AATCACAAAAAAACCCTGAATGAATCGATGTCATTGAGGTAAATGCATAAAACCTCCAGCAGCACTGAATGTCCGTTCAGAAAGCACGCTGGATGCAGGACAGGCCAGTACCTTGATGGCATATTGAGCAAGTTCTGGCCAGTGATCCATTCTCAAGACCCAGTAACCCAGTGGATGTTCAGTTGGAAAGGTCTCCAAGTCTGCACTTGCCCCTAGATAATCCTGAACCATATGATGCAGACCCTGCCGATGGGTGCTTAAACCTAACAGCCCTGGGCGCTGAGGACTAAAGAACTGTTTAATGGGTCAGCTGGCCGCCTTCTCCACCGCTCTTCCTTTGACAGAATGAAGCCTCAGAAACACGTTGTCCAGGAAATGGTGACCTCCCAGTGTCTGGAAAGGTGTTACACAATTTCAGGGCATCCTCAGGATGTTTCATCCTCTGCTCCCTCTGGGAAGACTGGATGAGCTCTGCACCTTCACCCTTGTAACGTGGATCAAGAAGGGTTGCCAACCAGTATTGATCCCTCTTCTTGATAACACAAATCCTCAGGTCCTTACACAGGCTTTGCAGAATCAGGGAGCCCATGCAGTGTAAGTTTGAGGAGGCCGGAGATTCTGAGTCCTCTGGGTCACTGAGGATGACATTGTCAGGAACTACCTCCTCCCAGCCATGTACTACTCCTGGCTGGGTTCTGGGGACTGAAAAGTGTCCCTTGAATACTGCTCTATGTGATCCTCTACTTCCATGCTGCTGCAATCCTCCTCCTCCTCCACTTCCTCCTCCTTCTGTGTGTTCTGCGGCCCCGCAGGAATGGTTTCTGCATAAAGGGGGCCTTGAGAGGACAGGAAATCCTCCTCTTCCTCCCGATGTTCTGCCTCCAGTGCCCTGTCCATGATTCCATGCAGCGTGTGTTCCAGCAGGATGACTACAGGGATAGTGTCACTGATGCATGCAGTGTCACAGCTCACCATCCTTGTGGCCTCCTCAGATGGTGACAGGACAGTGCATGCATCCATTGTCAGCAGCCACTGGTGAGGTGAGAAGAAGCCAAGCTCCCCTGAGCCTGTCCTTGTGCCATTTTCACACAGGTACTCATTGATGGTCCTCTGCTGTGTGTGCAGCCACTGCAGCATCACCAAAGTGGAGTTCCACCGAGTGGACATGTCACAAATGAGTCGTTGGTGGGCAGGTTGAATTTCAGCCAACTGAACACAGGCCGTGTATGACCACCAGAAATGGCCAGACTTTTCTGGCCTGCCTCAGAAGATCTTGAAAGCCTGAGTACCTGTTCAAGAAGCAATGCACCACCAAATTCAAGATGTGTGCCAAGCATGGAACATGTGTCAAGTGTCCCTGTTGGAGGGCGGAGAGCCCCTTCAGAGCTGACAGAATCTCTGACCTGATGTGGCTCCTGTCCCTTAGACAGACCAGCTGAAGCACCACATGGCATCTTTTAGCCTGTCTGCTCGCATAGCCCCTTGAATGCTTACGGAGCAGGGACAGACTGACCATTTGGAAACTTGGGCACTGCCCGAGGGCCCAGGGTCAGTAGGGGGCCCCATGAGATGCCCCTGGTACCTTTTTAATAGGCTTTTTTGAGTTTGGGCAAGGACACAGGAGCCCCATGATCCCCTATTGCCTGGGGGCCCCATGAGTTGTCGTCCGCCCCTGTTATGGAGCACTGCTGCTTCAGAGGACAATTCAGCAGAAGAGGCCATAGAGGAAGAGGAAGGGGAGGGGGTGGAGCAGACAGATGTGGCAGAATCACCACCAGGTTTTTGGAGGCATGGTGGTGGAACAAGCTCCAGAAGTGAACCCTGTCCTGCATCCTTCCCAGCTGCTAGCAGAGTCACCCAGTGTGCCGTGACGGATATGTAACATCCCTGACTGTGCCTGCTGGACCACGTGTCAGTAATGTGGACCTTGCTGCTGACCGCCTTGTCCAACAAGCCCAAAACATGACCTTCCACATGATGGTACAGAGCTGGAATGGCCTTGCATGAAACAAATTGTCTTTTCGGAACCTGTCACTGTGATACAGCACATTCTGCAAATTCCCGGAAGGGGGAAGAGTCCACCAGATGGAAAGGCAGCAGTTGTAACGCAGCAATTTGGCCAGGATAGAATGTGGATGGCTGGGACAGTCTTTTTTTCACGGTTCAGCAAATGGGGTAGTGAAATGTTCCTGCTGAAATGAACAGGTGGTGTCCTGCTGTCAGATGGGCCACCCACTGCTGTACCATCACTCCTCTCAGTGGAGGCTGTTGAGAAGACCTGACGTTTTACAGTAGAGATCCCAGATGAGGAGCAAGGAGAAGTCTGCACTTTTTCTGGGTCTTTCAGGTGCTGTTACCAGCGGGCTGCATGGCAGCTCATCATACGTCTTGTCAAGCATGTGGTGCCCAAGTGGCTGGTGTTTTGGCCACGCTTGGTCTGCTTCAGTCAAAGACTGCAAACAGCAATGCTGCACATGTGTTGAAGAAAGCCCACACCAGAGAACTTGTGGAAGTCTGCATGGAGTCAGCAGCGCCCCCCACCTGTGGAGCTCTGTCGTGTGATGCCATTGGTTGGCTGCCCTTATGCCTGTCCCTGGAGGACATCCTGCCTTGTTGGAGTTCTGCCTCCTCCTCACTGTCCTCCTCTGTTCTCTCAGGCACCCAAGTATGGTCAGTGACCTCATCATCCCCATCCTCCTCATCAATGGAGCCAACTTGGCAGTGTGCTGCGGCTGGGGGAACAGGACTGACAATTTCTTTTCCCTCACTGGCGCCCCCTCTCTCTAGGCTCACGTCACTCCTTTCCTCATCCTGGGAACCAACATCACAGCATTCAGATTGCTGCACATCCTCCAGCAGCATGGGACTGACACTATGATCCAATCATTCTGGTGACTCCTCCATGCATGATGGTGGGGCTACGGAAGGAGCAGCTGTGGTGGACAAGGAGCCGGAGGAACAGGACACTTTGGCAGCTGTGGTGGAAGGCAAAATAGTATGAGCCTGGATGACAGAGGATGAGGATGACTGACTTATCCACTCCACCACCTCTTCTGCATGTTGTGGTTCAATAATACAGCCAGCACTTTGGCCAATCATGGCTCTTCCTGAGAACTCAGCTGTTATTGGCCAAAGCGTTGCACCTGACCTGTGGTCAGGTGCAATGTTTTGGCCAATCACAAGGCATGTTTTACATTGTTTGGGCACGCGGGCAAACTTCCTGCATAATGGTGAACACTCAAACGGCTAATGTTCGAGTCGAACTTATGTTTGTCTCCAACCGTTAGCCCATCCCTACTCAAAATATTATTTTCTGCGGATCTACTGCTTCCACTTTACACCTACTTCATTGATCTTGTGTTGTTTGCCAGTAAATTGAGAATACTGAACCATGTGCAAATCCATATACAACAAAGTGCTCTGTGCTTAAGATGCAGTTCCCTGCAGATCTACTGCCTCCACTTTACACTGACTTCATGTAGCACTACCTCAGAAGGAGCTGAATGTTGCCCCCGGTTCCCCTTTGCTTTGCCCCACAGCAAGGCAAACACACACACTTCTGCTCGTTGTCTCCAATGACCAGTCTAGGGGATGGTTTGTGTTTGGAGTTTATTGTAGAACTGGGGATAGGGATGGGGAATGTAGTCGGATCCTCCAGAATCAGAACTCTTCACACTGAGGACATCTAGATGATCTCTTAGTAGAAGACTTGTGAAGTCTCGGCTGACAGTAGATAGCAGACTTCTCAGTAACAAATAGCAGCAAGTAGTTGTAGGAGAGCCAAGTCCCATTAGCAGTAGCAATACTTGGACAAGCTCTGCAGAACACTAGGCAGGGCTCCCTTTCTCAGACCCAGGCTGACTATCAAGCACCAGAGGGGTAACAAGTACACAGAGCCCCCCAGATCTCTCAGAGTTTGCACTCACAGGTCCAAGGACAGAATGGTTGCCTCCTTCCAATCTTCCAAGCCACTCTCTCCAGTGATACCAGACAGAGCTTTGGCAGACAGCTCCCCTCAGTCAGCTTACTGTAGAATCAGGGTCACTCTCTCTAACTTCAGGCCCTCAGGTCACCCACCCGAGGCCACATAACAGCAAGTGCCAGGCGAGGCAGCCTGCCTCCAGCCTGGCTGGTGCAATCCTCTCCGAGGAAAGACACTGAACCCATGTGCTCTCAGAGTATAAATACCACTCCCAGCATGCAATGGGGCCACCCTCCCCTGCAATTGGTCAGGACTGTATCCATATTCATGCCGGTCATTTGTCTAGCCAATTCCCATCTTCTGGAAGACTCTCATAGCTTCCTGAAGGCAGGCAGAACTCAGACAAACTCCAACAGAACCAGAGCAGCATGAGCAGACCTGACTAATCAATCACAGCTCTCTGTAAATCAGAATACCCGACTGCATTTACCTGACAGCCTCTCTGGTGAGCAGAGAAACACAGCTATGCTTTACCTGACTCTACACATCCTAGACCTGACCAGGAGGGGGCGCTACATTCATGAAGTGGGTGTAAAGTGGAAGCAGTGGACTTGCAGAGAACACTATACTGAGCACACAATATTGTCTGTCTCCATGGATTTGCAGAGGATTTGAGATGATTTCCTATAGCAGCAAATCTGATGAGATGAATGAAGTGGGTGTAAAGTGGAAGCAGTGGATCTGCAGGGAGCAGCATCTTGAGCACAAAGCACTTTATGTTGGGGATGGATTTGCACACGGTTCAGTTTCCTTCATTTATTGATAAACCCCATAAGACCAATGAAGTGGGTGTAAAGTGGAAGCAGTGGATGTGCAGAGAATAGGATTTGGAGCCCCGAGCTCTTTATCTCTGAATGTCTCCACATATTTGTAGTGTATTTGTGATGATTTCTGTGCACACACAATAGGACAGCGCTGTGACACATAATGCTCTTCTAGATGACAGGGAATCCTTCCCTTTGTTACAGCAGCAGTCCGCTAGAAGGTTTTTGTAGGTTTGGAGTTGTTACACATAGCGCGGGTTTTATCCATTTATAGTGATGACATCATTGCCCAAATCTGGGGGTCACCAGCCATTTCCACCCTTTACTCCCAGCTGGGGGGCTTTGTATCCATATACCAGATGTTCTACAGGACTAAATCTGCAATCAATGTTACTGCAAAATCAAAGGGGCCAAAACCCCTCCCCCGAGCAGTCATATATTTCTGTCCCCCTTGGTGGGAGTGGAGGTGACCCCTCTATAAGGATCTACAGTCCATGCACACCCAGCACAAGGCCGGGGTCACACTACCAGACGCTTCTCGGGGCTGCAGTTCCTCTGAGCTCCACAAGGTGGGGATCTCACTTCCACCCACACAGGAAGTCTCTATGGAAGATGGACAGGAAGTGATGTCAGGTACAGACAGGAAGTGATGTCAGGTACAGGCAGGAAGTGATGGCAGGTACAGACAGGAAGTGATGGCAGGTACAGACAGGAAGTTCCATGAATGAGGAAGTAGAGAGGAGACATTCCTGGATCTGGCAGTAGAGGAGGTAATATGTAGATGAACCCCTTCAGGGGGAGGAGTTGATGATAATATATTTGCTCCCAAAGCTGGCCTACATGGTTCAGTTTTATCGTTCAGCCAGAGGGATGACCATAAAAACTGAAGCGATTCCCCCATCCACACATTGGAGGTGGATGGGGAATCCTCCCCGCTGCACTCTTGTATTCTGACAATGGGGGGACTCCTCCGCTCTCAGAATACACGGATCAGCACTGAAGCTATTGGCTGCAGCCGCTGGGGGAGTGGCTTTTATCCGGCAGTGGCCACACATGGATGGAAATGTGAGCGATCCCTGCTGAACCAGCTGAATTTCCATGGATCTATGGTCACCTTCATTGACTTCCTCCCCTCCCCCTCATCTCCTTCATGATGGAAGTCATGCTGAGATCATCTCCCATTGGCTGAGCAATATTCTCATTTGTCTCTCAGCTCCTTCTTGCTATTCCTCGTCCTGCCTGTTGTTTCCTTGGATTGATTTTCTGTGTAGTGACCCCGGCTTGGTCTCTTGGATGCGCTCGTCTGTTGCTTGCCCTGACCTTTCTCCTGATTCCTGGATCTCCTCCTCATCTCTCCTCCATATCCTCTTACACAGCTTTTCTCCACACCTGCAGTGACCCTGGGGGGTGGAAACATCACACTGACCTCACAGCTCCTCCCCCCAATGTCCCTCCATCCGGAATCAGAGAATCCAATGACATCACACTGACCTCACAGCATCTCCTCCCAATGTCCCTCCATCCAGAGTCAGAGAATCCTATGACATCACACTGACCTCACAGCTCCTCCTCCCAATGTCCCTCCATCTGGAATCAGAGAATCCAATGACATCACACTGACCTCACAGCTCCTCCTCCCAATGTCCCCTATCCAGAGTCAGAGAATCCTATGACATCACACCGACCTCACAGCTCCTCCCCCCAATGTCCCTCCATCCAGAGTCAGAGAATCCTATGACATCACATTGACCTCGCAGCTCCTCCCCCAATGTCCCTCCATCTTGTCTTTTTCCCTGTTCCTCTTAGGATGTGGGGTCCCTTGGTATCCTCACATGTAAAGTGGGACTGTTGGTCCTGTGTTGTATGTAATGACATCAGAATGCTGCAACAAGCCTATACCCTGCGTAGTGTGGGGGTCCTGTGGGGGGGAATTATACCTCAGCCTGAAGTGGGGCTTTAATAAAATGGAGACCTGAATGGAGAGGTGAGGAGGATTCTGGGAATATCATTTGATGTGACTCTTTGTGTTCAGATGTAGAGTTTTCCTCCTGTGAAGTCTGGAGATCATATGACATCACATTGCCTCCACCTCCCTCCCTGATAGAAGAGAGAAAGAAGAAGAAGATTCTAGAAGTCACCAGAGAGATCACTGAGCTGCTGACAGGAGAGGTGAGCGGTGCCGGGAATTCTGGGACATTCTCCAGTAACAGACAAGGGATGTGTCTGGATGGTGACTGTATCATTGTGTGTGTCAGGTTCCTATAAGGTGTCAGGGTGTCACTGTCTATTTCTCCATGGAGGAGTGGGAGTATTTAGAAGGACACAAGGATCTCTACAAGGACGTCATGATGGACAATCAGCCGCCCCTCACATCACCGGGTAAGAGGAGACTTTATTGTAAAGGAGAGAGCAGTACGGAGGATCCACCTAGATCCCCCATCATCTGATAAACACATAGAAACAATGGATTCAGTCAGTGTGTGTGTTTCCTACAGATGGATCCAGTCATGGGAACCCACCAGAGAGATGTCCCCGTCCTCTGTATTCCCGGGATTCCACACAGGAAGGTCACACCATCCCTCACCATCATCAGGTAGATGAGGAACAATCACTGATAGTATCATTAGGATCTGTACATTATCTGCATTGTTACCATTGATGTCATTTTTATTATATATTCAGAGTGGAAACCTGAGAGATCCTAAAGTTGACGTTAAAGAAGAGATAAAAGAGGAGGAGGATGAGGATGGGGGGATGGAGGAGTCAGAGCTTCTAAGAGAACACAAAGATCTGTACCAGGACACCCTGGTGGAGTCATCCAGCTACAGGAACCCACCAGAGAGATGTCCCCGTCCTCTGTATTCCCGGGATTCCACACAGGAAGGTCACACCATCCCTCACCATCATCAGGTAGATGATGACAATTATTGGTAGTTGTGATTTATACACAGCATGTTTGTTACAATGAATGTTTTATTATATCTTTCAGAGTGGAATCCTCGGGGATGATAATATTGATGTTAAAGAAGAGTATAAAGAGGAGGATGAGGAGTATGGAGTGATGGAGGAGTTTTCAGAAGGACACAAGGATATGATGGAGCCACCTAATACCAGGAACCCACCAGAGAGATGTCCCCGTCCTCTGTATTCCTGGGATTCCACACAGGAAGGTCACACCATCCCTCACTATTACAAGGTTGGTGGGATGGAGAATCTAGAACATGGACTTGTAGAGACAATGTGTGGATGTTTATGTGACCTTATAAATTACAGATGATATTTTCTCTCATTTCCTTGATTTAGAGTGGAGATCCAATCGATATAGAATTTGAGGTGAAAGCAGAAGAAGAAGAGGCGTATGTGAGGGATGATCAGCAGTCTATGGAGGAGGATGGAATAACGGGGACATTTATAGAGGAGGACACTCCTACAGAGATCAGCACAGGTGGGTCATGAACACTAAATCCATTCCTCCACCCATACTGCTCACTGATTGCTCCAGAGTAGGGCGGGGACTGGGTGATATCAGCCTGTAATCCCCTGGTCACTTTCCTGAGCTGTGTTCCCCGTCCTGTATTCCTGGATTTCTCTCGGATAATCTTCCTTCTCTGTGCTGCAGACACAATTTATGTATCTAGACTGGATTTATGGAGGTTCTGGGGTTCAGCTGGCAGAAAAATGTTCATTTTCACCATAAGTGTCACTAGACTTAGGCTCCTGGGGTGTTTGATTTGGATCTACTTCCCCATGCCCGGGTCTAGTAAGATCTCTGACAGAACAATTCTCCCAGGGTTCCTTGCTCTGTGGTCTGCTGGCTGTGCCGGGTGGAGGGATATGTCTGTAGTGTCTCAAACCCAAGTCACTGAGTGCAGTCTCAGGAGATGGGAGGCAGCGGTGTGGGATCTCTGCAACTTGTCTACAGTAAACATTTAATGTTCCACTGATTACTGAATACAATATTATGAGTCCTGACCCTTACATTGTATAATTTATATTGTACATTACATACTCCTGACCCCTGCACTATATACTCTATGTTGTACATTACATACCCCTGACCCCTGCACTATATACTCTATGTTGTACATTACATACTCCTGACCCCTGCACTATATACTCTATGTTATACATTACATACTCCTGACCCCTGCACTATATACTCTATGTTGTACATTACATACTCCTGACCCCTGCACTATATACTCTATGTTGTACATTACATACTCCTGACCCCTGCACTATATACTCTATGTTGTACATTACATACTCCTGACCCCTGCACTATATACTCTATGTTGTACATTACATACTCCTGACCCCTGCACTATATACTCTGTTGTACATTACATACTCCTGACCCCTGCACTATATACTCTATGTTGTACATTACACACTCCTGACCCCTGCACTATATATTCTATGTTGTACATTACATACTCCTGACCCCTGCACTATATACTCTGTTGTATATTACATACTCCTGACCCCTGCACTATATACTCTATGTTGTACATTACATACTCCTGACCCCTGCACTATATACTCTATGTTGTACATTACATACTCCTGACCCCTGCACTATATACTCTATGTTGTACATTACATACTCCTGACCCCTGCACTATATACTCTGTTGTACATTACATACTCCTGACCCCTGCACTATATACTCTATGTTGTACATTACACACTCCTGACCCCTGCACTATATATTCTATGTTGTACATTACATACTCCTGACCCCTGCACTATATACTCTGTTGTATATTACATACTCCTGACCCCTGCACTATATACTCTATGTTGTACATTACATACTCCTGACCCCTGCACTATATACTCTATGTTGTATATTACATACTCCTGACCCCTGCACTATTTATTCTGTTGTACATTCCACAGTCCTGACTTCTGCTCTTCCCCCTCCCCCCACTGCTATATATACACATAATATGGATTCTCTTTTGTTACACCCATTTCCTCCCAGCTGGACATTTTATATTGGATGATGTGATTGGAGCACAGACTTTTACATGGTGATAATAATGTGATAACATCCTCCAACTTTGGCCCCTAAACAGAAAGTGATAATGAGGGAGGAGTCAATACCCCAATGATGGTGGTCTTCAGGATCAGTCCAGTCTTCATCTTGGTTGTTCTCCCCCCATCCTCACTCTCTGACCTCTGGTGGGGCTCAGCCCCGCTGTTCTTCATGACTAAATCATGGACTAAATAAGGAAGTGCAGTACTTCTTGTGTTGGGAAGATGGCGATGAGTGATAGAGGGGGTGGGGCCCCTCGTCCTATAATCCCCTCATCACTGTCCCTCCTATAAAAGACAGTTCTGGTTGTTTCCTCACTCTCTGACTAAGGTCCATGAATAAAGAAATGACCTGGTAGGAGATCAGAGGAGCCATTTCCTAGTTCCCTTGAGGGTGGAATTGTAAGCTCCTCAGAGACCAAGCTGCCTGATGTGGGCGGAGTCCTGGTTTGGGGGAGCCAATCAGCTCCTGTCTAGTAATCCTCTTTGTCTTTGTATTTTAGTCCATGGCCGGGAGATGAGGAGAACCTCCGAGGATTGTCTCACTTTGTCTCCAGACTGGAAAGTAGAAGATGAGGACATCACCCAGTATAGTCCAGGAGAAAACCCGGCTCCCTCCAATGTCCATCCGGCACCACCCAGTGTAGATGGACCATCGGATTCCTCGTATCCTGAGGAACCTCAGGCTGTGCGGGACCGGGCCGGCCTTCCAACAGGGAAGAGCTTCTCCTGTACTGACTGTGGGAAATTTTTCAACTTTAAATCCAATCTTAGTAGGCATAAAAGATCTCACACGGGGGAAAAGCCATATTCCTGTCCTGAGTGTGGGAAATGTTTTCCAGATAAGTTCAGTCTGCACACACATCAGAGATCTCACACGGGGGAAAAGCCGTGTTCCTGTCCTGAGTGCGGGAAATGTTTTCCAGATAATTCCAGTCTGCACACACATCAGAGATCTCACACGGGGGAAAAGCCGTATTCCTGTTCTGAGTGTGGGAAATGTTTTTCACAGAAGTCCAATCTTCATAGTCATCAGAGATCTCACACGGGGGAGAAGCCATATTCCTGCTCTGAGTGCGGGAAATGTTTTTCACAGAAGTCCGATCTTTACAGACATCAGAGATCTCACACGGGGGAGAAGCCATATTCCTGTCCTGAGTGTGGGAAATGTTTTTCAGTGAAATCCAGTCTTTCCAAACATCAGAGATCTCACACGGGGGAAAAGCCGTATTCCTGTCCTGAGTGCGGGAAATGTTTTTCAGATAAGTCCAGTCTGCACACACATCAGAGATCTCTCATGGGGGAACAGCCGTATTCCTGTCCTGAGTGTGGAAAATGTTTTTCACAGAAGTCCCATCTTTTCAGACATCAGAGATCTCACACGGGGAAGAAGCCGTATTCCTGTCCTGAGTGTGGGAAATGTTTTTCACAGAAGTCCCATCTTTTCAGACATCAGAGATCTCACACAGGGGAGAAGCCACTTTCCTGTCCTGAGTGTGGGAAATGTTTTTCACAGAAGTCCAGTCTTTCCAAACATCGGAGATCTCACACGGGGGAGAAGCCATATTCCTGTCCTGAGTGTGGGAAATGTTTTTCACAGAAGTCCAGTCTTTCCAAACATCAGAGATCTCACACGGGGAAGAAGCCGTATTCCTGTCCTGAGTGTGGGAAATGTTTTTCACAGAAGTCCCATCTTTTCAGACATCAGAGATCTCACACAGGGGAGAAGCCACTTTCCTGTCCTGAGTGTGGGAAATGTTTTTCACAGAAGTCCAGTCTTTCCAAACATCGGAGATCTCACACGGGGGAGAAGCCATATTCCTGTCCTGAGTGTGGGAAATGTTTTTCACAGAAGTCCCATCTTTTCAGACATCAGCAATCTCACACGGGGGAGAAGCCACTTTCCTGTCCTGAGTGTGGGAAATGTTTTCCACAGAAGTCCAGTCTTTCCAAACATCAGAGATCTCACACGGGGGAGAAGCCGTATTCCTGTCCTGAGTGGGAAATGTTTTTCACAGAATTCTCATCTTTCCAGACATCAGCGATCTCACACGGGGGAGAAGCCACTTTCCTGTCCTGAGTGTGGGAAATGTTTTTCACAGAAGTCCGATCTTTACAGACATCAGCGATCTCACACGGGGGAGAAGCCACTTTCCTGTCCTGAGTGTGGGAAATGTTTTTCACAGAAGTCCAATCTTTACAGACATCAGCGATCTCACACGGGTGAGAAGCCACGTTCCTGTCCTGAGTGAGGGAAATGTTCCTCACTGAAGTCCTTTCTTCCTGTACATCAGGGGTCCCACACAACCCTGGAGGTGTATTAGTGCCTTGAGTGCGGGAAATGTCTTCTAGATGAATGTTGCTGGACATCCCAGCTCTCATGTGGGGAAGAAGCACACCCTGATATACACCTCAGATATACTCCATGGCTGATCTTCATCATGGAAGAAACAGTTCATAAGGAGATCAGAGGTCCCCAAAGACATGGATGAAGTGTAGGTCCGGGTCGGCCATTGATGGCAGGAGAAGAATAAAAATGGAGTCCTGACCTAGAGCACTGGACTGACTTCTCATTGGGGTGCAGCCTATATTCTAGAGATGGTTTGCACCTACATGGAAGGGGGTCTGCTGTGCTGGGGGAGGGGTTATGGGAAGGCTGGAGGAGTATATAAACTAGGATGGAGGGGGGAGGGAGAATTCAATTATAACGGGGTAGACAGATCAGACCGGGGTCAGTACTTATTGGGGGGTGGAATGGGGAAAGATGGGGGGAGGGCTATGGCAGATGGTAAGAAGGTTCCCATGTTACAAACAACCAGTGGAATTGGTACCATTTGTATGAAAATAAAAAATACACAAAATTTGTGTGAACAAGGTGTCAGTGAATGGACGAGGTATCGGTGAATGAACAAGGCTTCGGTGAGTGAACAAGGTGTCAGTGAAAGGACAAGGCGTCGGTGAACAAACAAGGTGTCGGTGAATGAACAAGGCGTCGGTGAATGGACAAGGTGTCAGTGAATGAAGGAGGTGTCGGTGAATGAATAAGGTGTCGGTGAATGGACAAGGTGTCGGTGAATGGACAAGGTGTCGGTGAATGAAGGAGGTGTCCGTGAATGGAAGTGTTTGTTCCCCAATGTCAGAAGTGTGCCCAGCACAATCGGTGAGTTGGAAGCGGTGCATTTGATGTAAATCCTAGTTTTCTCCATAGACTGATTCTTCTGGTATAACTGTAATATACAAGTAGATGAAGATTTGTAGAATAACTTTTTATATTAGTTTTTTCTCCCCAGTTTAATAGGTTAATCATTCATATTTGGACAACTTTTCTGTTGTATTTAGGAAGGAGACAAATAATCATCACCTTAATAATAACAATGTAAATAGATTTATTCATCTGAAACAACAACATTCCAGCAGATGATATTTTCCATCCATGTTTGGGAACTAATTTGGCTAAACAAAATATATACAGTTGTGTTCACAATAATAGCAGTGTGATGAAAAAAGTGACTAAAGCTGCAAATCCTTCTAATCCTTTTATTTCCATCCACACAAATGCATTGGGAACACGACACATTCTATTCCAAATCACAACATGAAGAAAAATACATCAAATTTGTGTTGTTCCTCTAAAAAAATGGAAGAAAAGTGAATATTAGACTGTTCAAAAAAATGGCCGTGTTTGTATCCTTCTTTACAAACTCAAACATTCACTATATAAACTGAGAAATGTTTGAAGATTTTGCTTTCCTTTGAATGACTTCATGAATATTTGGTTGTAGTCGCACTGTTTCTGAGAACTGCTGTACATCTGTGTTGCATGGAGTCCCCCAACTTCTGGCCCCTGTGATCAGGTATTCCAGCCCAGGATGATTGGACCACATTCCACAGTTCTTCTCTATTTCTTGGTTTGGCCTCAGAAACTGCATTTTTGTCACCCCACAAGTTTTCTATTGGATGAAGATCCGCGGATTGGGCTGGCCGCTCCATAACGTCCATCTTGTTGGTCTGGAACCAAGATGTTGCACGTTTACTGGTGTGTTTGGGGTCGTTGTCTTGTTGGAACACCCATTTCAAGGGCATTTCCTCTGCAGCATAAGGCAGCATGACCTTGTGATGGATTTGGTAAAATGCCTATTTCGTTTCCTATTGTGTATATATATATATATATATATACAGTCATGGCCGAAATTGTTGGCACCCTTGATATTTCTCCAGGAAATCATGTATTTCTCACGAAACGTATTGCATTAACACATGTTTTGCTATACACATGTTTATTCCCTTTGTGTGTATTGGGACAAAACAAAAAAAGGGAGGAAAGAAAGCAAATTCGACATAATGTCACACAAACCTCCAAAAATGGGCTGGACAAAAGTATTGGCACCCTTTCACAACTGCGGATAAATAAGAATGTTACAAGCATGTGATGCTCCTGTAAACTCACCTGGGGCAAGTAACAGGTGTGGGCAATATAGAAATCACACCTGAAAGCAGATAAAAAGGAGAGACGTTCACTTAACCTTTGCATTGTGTGTCTGTCTGTGCCACACTAAGCATGGACAACAGAAAGAGGAGACGAGAACTGTCTGAGGACCTGAGAACCAAAATTGTGGCAAAATATCAACAATCTCAAGGTTACAAGTCCATCTCCAGAGAACTAGATTTGCCTTTGTCCACAGTGCGCAACATTATCAAGAAGTTTGCAACCCATGGCACTGTAGCTAATCTCCCTGGTCGTGGACGGATGAGGAAAATTGATGAAAGATTGCAACGCAGAATAGTCCGGATGGTGGATAAGCAGCCCCAAACATGTTCCAAAGACATTCAAGCTGTCCTGCAGGCTCAGGGAGCATCAGTGTCAGCGCGAACTATCCGTCGACATTTAAATGAAATGAAACGCTATGGCAGGAGACCCAGGAGGACCCCACTGCTGACACAGAGACATAAAAAAGCAAGACTACAGTTTGCCAAAATGTACTTGAGTAAGCCAAAAGCCTTCTGGGAAAACGTCTTGTGGACAGATGAGACCAAGATAGAGCTTTTCGGTAAAGCACATCATTCTACTGTTTACCGAAAACGGAATGAGGCCTACAAAGAACAAAACACAGTACCTACGGTAAAATATGGTGGAGGTTCAATGATGTTTTGGGGTTGTTTTGCTGCCTCTGGCACTGGGTGCCTTGACTGTGTGCAAGGCATCATGAAATCTGAGGATTACCAAAGGATTTTGGGTCGCACTGTAGGGCCCAGTGTCAGAAAGCTGGGTTTGCGTCCAAGATCCTGGGTCTTCCAGCAGGACAATGACCCCAAACATACGTCAAAAAGCACTCAAATGGATGGCAAAGAAGCGCTGGAGAGTTCTGAAGTGGCCAGCAATGAGCCCAGATCTAAATCCCATTGAACACCTGTGGAGAGATCTTAAAATTGCTGTTGGGAAAAGGTGTCCTTCCAATAAGAGAGACCTGGAGCTGTTTGCAAAGGAAGAGTGGTCCAAAATTCCGGGTGAGAGGTGTCAGAAGCTTATTGATGGTTATAGGAAGCGACTGATTTCAGTTATGTTTTCCAAAGGGTGTGCAACCAAATATTAAGTTAAGGGTGCCAATACTTTTGTCCAGCCCATTTTTGGGGTTTTGTGTGACATTATGTCATATTTGCTTTTCTGCCTCTGTTTTATATTTGTTCCAATACATACAAAGGGAATAAACATGTGTATAGCAAAACATGTGTTAATGCAATACCTTTTTTGTGTGAAATACTTGATTTTCAGGAAAAATATCAAGGGTGCCAACAATTTCGGCCATGACTGTATACGCTATTTCTATAAGTTTTATAAATATTTACTTTTATACTTTAATACATATGTTGTGTGAATATTTTCTGCCTGCTGGGCTTTGTGGTACTATAAGAAATCCTTGCTTAGGAAATGTCTGCTCACACACACAGACCCCCTCCCACCGTGTGATTTGGAAGACAAAAGAATGTTTTTCTCTCTATAAGATAAGATGGAAGAAGATCACACCTATACCATGACGGAGATTGTTTTCGTGTGGAAATGACCAATCAGAGACTAATATAATGCTTATGCTGTTGTCACATGACTCTCGCATCATTCTGCATATATAAGTTCACTTTCTCATTATAATAAACTAGAAGTATTCATAGACTGAGCTTGTGTGTCAGCGTGAGTCTCTTCCAGTGTGCGCACATTCCAAAGCTAGCGTCATAAATTAGGACAGGAACAGATCAGCACCGGACATATTTAGTCCTTGACTAAATCAGCTGATGCCGAAATCCGGGACTCCGGGTCATTAACCTGCAGCCAGCCGACCTGAAAGGGCGTTAGGTGTCAGTCAAACTGGACGGGACGGAGACTGATCACCTCTGGAGCATGGTAAGATATATTTTGCTATCTTACCATTGCTTATCCTGTCTTTGTTGTTGATTCATACCTGTGCCTAGTACGGCTGCTAAAGGTCACTAAAGGCAGGTAACCTTGTATGCCCGGAGTTTATTTAAATCTACCTGCATGTGCTTATCTGTTACCTGGGTCTCTGTTGTGTGTTTTTATGTATCAGTCTTGAGGTGGAAGAGGAGTGGACCTACTGAGGGTTTTGCAACATATTTTCTCTGGGTGTGTGGTAACCTTGTGTGTTGACCACAAGAGAGGAGGTGTCGGGTACGCGTCACGGTAGTGTGGCAGTGGGTGCCGTAACTGTGTTTGTGTGGGTTACGAAGAGTTACTCAGTGATCTGTACTCATAGCCCACCAAGATAGACTGCTATGTTATGTCCTAAATGTGTGTCTGTGAGTTAATGTTTGCCATTCATAACAGAAGGTTGGGGTTTGTTAAGGGTTAAGGAAAGTCTGGACAGCAGCCTGTGAAGTGTCTTAGATTCCTGTTAGAAAGGACAGAGAAGGGGGGAGGAGATGGGTCAGACGCTGATAAGACCCCTAGAAAAGAATGTTAGCACATGACCTGGTTGCACAGAGGGAGGGGGAGCAGTATGTTAAGGGATTAGTTAAGTTAGTGAAAGTATGTGGAATCACAGATAAGGGAGGTCGTTTACAGCCAAAAGAATGGCGAAGAAAAAAAAAAAGAAGAAGAGAAGAAAGATGTCTTAGTTGACAAACATGTGCTGAAGACAGCAAGAAGTTTGGTATAATGTAGCCAAAGTTATCCACAAAGAGCAGTGGACAGAACAGGTATTGCTACAGGAAAAAAAAAAAAAAAAAACTGTTTAATGTGTTAAATATTGAAAAGGATTACTGGCATGTCATATTGTGAAGGAAGTGAAGCAGTTAAAAAAGTTATCTAAAGTAGCGAAAGTTTGTAAGCTGAAGGTCAGGACTGGCATAAATCATTGTAGGAACAGAGAGGAATGTTATGTGATAAAGGTTTGCTGAACGTGACAGAAGCTTGGTAAAAAAACTGTAAAAGCGTTGCATAAAGAATGATGATAGAATTCAGAACGAAGGAGGCCAGGGACAGCCCTGCCCTTCATCTAACGCCCACTTTATGCCCACCACCCCAGCCCTGCCCAGTACACTTCCTGATGGCAGCCATCTTGCTGCTCCTGCTTTGTCCCTTCCTGCCCATCCCAGTACACTTCCTGATGGCAGCCATCTTGCTGCTCCTGCTTTGTCCCTTCCTGCCCAGCCCAGTACACTTCCTGGAGGCGGCCATATTGGTACACTAAATTAGACAACTGGAAGGCCAACGCCTCGAGTGAGCCGCCTCTACCCAGTGTGTCCGATCTTACAAGTCAATGGTACATTCTACGTGACACTGGATGTGCTGAGCAGAATCCCAAGTTGTCTATGGTCCACAGGACCCGAAGATATTGGACGTTTAAAAAGGTACCCCCAATTATGGTGGAACTGAAGCCTGGAGCTCCCCTACCCAGGAAACCACAGTACCCACTGAAACCAGCGCAATCCAAGGCCATTTCGAAGTAGGTCAAGTCCCTTGTGGCAAATGGTGTACTCATACCTTGTACCTCTCCATGTAATACACTTTTGTTCCCGATAAAAAAAGAAGACACCCAAAGGAGAACCAGAGAAATACAGGATGGTACAGGACCTCCGAGCAGTGAATGAAGCCACTGTCTTAGAGACACCTATCGTTCCAAATCCCCACACTTTACTCACAGGGGTATCTCCAACAGCAAAGTATTTCACCGTGGTGGACCTGGCAAATGCATTCTCCAGCGTTCCCTTGTATCCTCCCTGCAGATACTTCTTCGCTTTTATCCATGAGGGGCAGCAATACACCTGGGCAGTTATGCCACAAGGGGGCGAAAAATTCCCTGAGCCAGTTTGCCAAAGCCATGACCACCATACTGGGCACGTGGCAAAAGGAACATTCGGCAGTGGTCCTTCTTCAATATGTGGATGACTTTTCCTCTGTGCTGATGACCTGCCCACGGCTGAAGAAGCCTCAGAGAGTTTACTATGTTACTTGGCACACCAAGGCTGTAAGGCCTCTAAACCGAAGTTGCAATGGTGCTCTACAACAGTCGTATTCTTGGGCCACTGGCTCTCACATGGAACAAGGCATCTTACGGAGGAAAGAGTTAAGGCCATCCAGAACTTGCCACTCCCTTTAGGCCAGAAGCCACTCCATGCCTTTCTTGGCCTCATATCCTACTGTAATTCATGGATTCCTGATGCTTCTTGGTTTATGCAACCACTCTACGATGCTCTCAAGTCTGAGCCCTTCCATCTGTCCGAAGAGGCCGACTCCAATTTTTTTTGGCTCTAAAACGCTTATTTTCTTCAGCCCCAGCCCTGGTTCTACCAGACTACGAGAAACCTTTCAAACTGTTCATGTCTGAACGCCAAGGCCATGGCACAGGAGTATTGACCCAGTCCCACGGAGACTGCCTACGACCCGTAGGCTACTGCTCATGCCGTTTAGACCCAGTGGCTAGAGGAGCACCGTCATGTCTGCGTGCAGTTTTCGCTGCTCGAGCTCTGCTGGATAAGACCTCTGATATTGTACTGGGACATGAACTTGTTCTTCTGGCGCTGCATGACATTGCTGCCATTTTAAACCAAGTCCAACCTAAACATTTGTCCACAGCGAGGCATCTTAGACTACAGTGTTCCCTCCAACTTCCTGATAACGTCACTCTCCTACGTTGCCAAACCCTGAATCCGGCCACTCTCCTCCCAATTGCTGAGGGGGGTAATGTAGGTAATGCAGAAAGTGGAGAGGATGATGGAGCCACTGAGCCTCATAATTGTCTTGAAGTGATGAAAATGGAAATCTTCCATCTCCCCACAGTGAGTGAAACACCTCTGCAGGATCCAGACTTCACTTTCTTTGTTGATGGTTCCAGATATGCAGATGAAGGAGGCAAATATTATACAGGATTTGCGGTCACTACTGCAGACACAGTCCTACAGGCAAGAGCCCTATCGCCAGCAATATCTGCACAGGGAGCTGAACTTCAAGCACTTACAACAGCATGCCAGGTGGCGGAAGGAAAAAGGGCCAATATCTACACAGACTCCAGATACGCCTTTGGGGTGGCCCATGACTTTGGACCCATATGGAAGGCAAGAGGATTTATGACTGCGGCAGGTACGTCCCTAAAACATGGAGTAGCCATTGGACGACTGCTGGAAGCACTCCTTCTACCCACTCAAGTGGCTATTCTGAAGGTAAAAGCTCATGGGAAATTAAACTCCTCAGAAGCCAAAGGCAATAATCTGGCAGATTTGGCGGCAAAACGAGCGGCCATGGGATCACCAGAAATGGAAGGAGAGGTGACCGGAGAGTGGGAACCAATGTTCACTTTACAGACCTTACCTGTGGACAGAAACTACTTCAAGGAACTCCAAGAAGCAGCAAGTCCAGAAGAAAAAGAAAGCTGGAGACGGAGAGGAGCTATTCTCAAAGACGGTCTGTTTGAGTGCAACAAGAGGCTTTCTTTACCCAAGAATATGTTTCCAGCTGTAGTCCAGTGGGCACACGGAGCAGCCCATCTGTCAAGGAGCCTCATGAACTCTCTCATCAACAAGTACTATGTAGCGCCTGGAATCACCACATTGACGAACAATTTTTGCAGAACATGTGCCATCTGTGCAAAATGCAATCCGGGACGCACAGAGAAGACACCACAGAAACACTTGGCCAAACCCCTATACCCTTTTCATAGGATACAAATTGATCATATCCAGATGCCAAAGAGTGGGCGGTTGAGTACACCCTAGTGGTGTTGGACATGTTTTCCAGTTGACCAGAGGACTTTGCTGTAACTAACATGACTGCTAAAACAACTGCAAAGAAACTCCCCACTGAGGTTGTATGCAGATATGGGCTTCCAGAGGTGATCGAGAGTGACCAGGGCCCTGCCTTCACAGCTTCAGTAACCAAAGAAATATGGGCGGCATTAGGAGTCACTCTGGCGTTCCATACCCTCTATCACCCCCAAAGTAGTGGGAAAGTAGAAAGAATGCTAAAAGTAGCCCAAGAGACTGGCATGAGTTGGCCAGACAGTCTGCCTATTGCCCTATTTAGTGTCAGATATACACCAAGAGAGAACACTCCCTATCCCCTTATGAGATTTTGTTTAGCTCAGCCCCCAGATTTGGTTGTTATTTTCCACAACAGTTGCAATTACAATCTGATGTGTTAACTGATTATGTGACTGTATTATCACGTGAATTAACCCATATCCATGTCCAAGTGTTTTCTCCATTCCAGATCCTGAGGCAGATACAGGAACTCACAGCCTATTACCCGGAGATTGGGTATTAGTAAAGACATTTATGAGGAAACATTCTCTTGAGCCAAGATATGATGGTCCATTCCAAGTTCTGCTGACCACAGCCCCTTCTGACAAGGTGGCCGGGAAGAACACTTGGATACACGCCTCCCACTGCAAGAAAGTCCCAACCCCTGAGGAAAAGGCGTCATCTACACCATGACAACTATGTTGTATATCCTTTTTCTAATGAGTCTGACAGAGGCTCAACAGGTGGATATCACCGAAATAGGTGACACCACTATATTTTGGTACAACTCATCCAACACTCATGTAGCTATTTTCACCTTTGATTTCTATAGTATAGATCCCATGTGGTGCTATGACCATAATCTATATGATCTTAATACAACGAGCATGTTCCGATAGTAGTGACCAGGTATACATATGTGTCATGGATGATTACTGGGGACCAAAAGATTAGAATCAGATTGGAAGGGATTTGGACTGGTGAGTATGCTCTTGCAAAGGCCATTATGCCTCTCCACATCCTAGCAGAGAATACCCCTGACCCAACGCCTGGCCGTAGGAGGAAACGAAAAGCTCCTTCTGGCAGTTCTGACCCACATGTGTATATAGATGCCATTGGAGTCCCAAGGGGGGTGTCTAATAAATTTAAAGCCAGAGACCAAGTAAAGCAAGTTTTGAATCCCTGATTCCCATAACTGTTAATAAAAATGTAGATTAGATACATTACATATACTACAACCAACAGAGGTTTGTGATTTACACCAGGGATGCCCTTCAAGGAATCGTTGACCAGTTAGCCCCTACATCCTACATGACATTCCAGAATAGGATGGCTCTGGACATGATTTTAGCAGAAAAAGGAGGTGTCTGTAAAATGATAGAAGGAACCGGAACATGTTGTACATATATTCCTGACAATACTGGCCGAATGGTCAGTCAGTTGAGTTGAAAAAGAATTCAGGGATCACAGACTCGTGGGATCAATATTTCAGTTGGATGAGTGGGTGGCAAAAGATACTTGCCCAAATAGGGGTAACTGTACTAATAATTCTGATTCTCCTGGTCCTGGTTGTATGCTGTGTTATACCATGTGTGAGAAAATTGATGAGCAAAGCTGTAGACAACAGAACACCTACCTTCCTGAACCAGGAGCAAGAGGATCCCCACATGATAGATGAAGAAAAACCTTATACCCCGTTACGGTCCCTCCCCGCCAATAGTAATCTCACAATTTTGTAGGGATAGCATCTGACTTCCTTATGTACAAAGTCTGTGGCAAGGGGGGTGATGAAATAGTCATCACCTGTCTAACGTGCAGCATAAAAGAGTTCCAAGGTACATAAGGACAGATGAGCGAGGTCTTATAGGGACAGATGAGCGAGGTCTTATAGGGACAGAGGAAAATAGTCATTTTAAGGGGGGACTGTGATGGATTTGGTAAAATGCCTATTTGGTTTCCTATTGAATATATATATATATATACGCTATTTCTATAAGTTTTATAAATATTTACTTTTATACTTTAATACATATGCTGTGTGAATATTTTCTGCCTGCTGGGCTTTGTGGTACTATAAGAAATCCTTGCTTAAGAAATGTCTGCTCACACACACAGACCCCCTCCCACCGTGTGATTTGGGAAACAAAGGAATGTTTTTCTTCTCTATGAGATAAGGCCTGGAAGAAGATCACACCTATACATGACGGAGATTGTTTTCGTGTGGAAATGACCAATCAAAGACTAATATAATGCTTATGCTGTTGTCACATGACTCTCGCATCATTCTGCATATATAAGCTCACTTTCTCATTATAATAAACTAGAAGTATTCATAGACTGAACTTGTGTGTCAGCGTGAGTTCCTTCCAATGTGCGCACATTTCAAAGCTAGCGTCATAAATTAGGACAGGAACAGATAAGCAGTGGACGATTTAAGTCCATGACTAAAACAGCCTATTTCAGGCAGCAATTTTAGTTTAGTTACAATTTTTTAAGATGTTTTATAGTTTTCTATTGATTGTTGTTAATAAATGTTCTATTTATCTTGGACAGTGCGCTGTGTTGTGGCTTTCTTCAGCCTTTGCAGGTCGGCAATCTTCTTCATTGCAGTTGGAGCTGATCTGCATGTCCCTAAAGCATTGCAGGACTCCGCTAGCTCCAGTTGCACTGGACAATCTTGCTTACCTGGAATTTCTGGTAATGTCCAAACGAAGTGTTTTCTGGCAAGTCCAGCTTTAGGACTGTAGCAGATAGGATTGCATGTTTCCGAGAGGTAAACCAGCTCCTTCAATCCTAAGCTGGGATACATAAAGATTGAAGTTGTCTGCTTGCTGTCTGCAGCTACTCCCAATCTTGGTTTGCTTCCTCTTGTGAAATGCTGCAACAGTTTACACAGAACACTCCATTCACGTTACATTGTTCACGTTTGGAGTAGCTCTTCATTCCATCCAGGGACTTCTACATAGCTTGGTGGAGTGTAGTTGTGCAGACTGCCAAAAGGGGGTGCAGCCAAGTAGACAATGTGGGGGGATCCTGTGGCCCAACTCTGTCAAGATGTCTCCCATCACCTCATCTCTAGTTGGGATTGGCATTACACAGAAGCCACATGACTGGAAAGCTGCTCTTGGAAGGACTATCAGTTATGGATGAGACCAGATACATGCAATGTCCCCCAGAAAAGAAGGGGCCCTAATGGGCAAATTGTCTATCTGCTCCACACATACCACTTGGATCCAACTTGTTGCTCATTCACATGTCAGTGTTTTGGCAACAAGAGGTGGGGAGGGAATGAAGTGAGGAACAAGTGTCCACTGGGCACATAAATTCCATAGGCACACACATCTAGAATCAGGCAGCTAAAGATCCTATGCTCCCCAACCAATCTCAGGGCAAGATGTTACACGGGGTGTAAAGCAGACTTAGTCTGAGTCCAGTTAGTCCAGCATAATGATAGTCCAAACAACAGAAGGCCTTCTTATTCTCCCAACTTTTCTGTGTCTCTAGCATTCCTTTGCAGGCTTACTGTGTGTAAGTTGTGTCCTGGTGTCACGCCTGGTGTCCTGGATATTACACACTTCTTGTATAGTGTGTGTCAATGAAGTAGCACAGGGAACGTATTTGGACAGCAGTGTCAGTCTCTGGGGAGGTGAGTGTTCCATGCAGGAGTCTTGTCCAAAATCAGTACCCCAAAAAGACAAAAGCTAGCCGACACTTAGAAAACAAGCTGCAATATTGTGTGTTCCCATATTGGGGAACGTTAGCCTTGCCCACAGAGTCCACTGATAATTCTAAGCTCCCTTGGGACAGCCAAATGGTTAGCAGATAATGGCCAACCGCTACATGTGCCAGAGAACTTGTGTGATGGGGAACAGCTAAAACTATTTGCAGGACAGACCACCAGGTGAAAGCAGCAGAAAGGCCAAAGAGTCTCACCACCAATGCCTCTGGAAGGGTCACCTTTTAGTTTTCTTTCTGAAGTGCTGCTTTTTTAGTGTTCGCTATTTGGAATTATTGGTAGCCATACTCAGAAAAGCACCTGTGTTGGATTCCCTACATGACCAAGCCTCCATTATTACCCCAAATGCATTTCTGACAATTTGAAAGACACGTTCTGCTACTTTCCAAATAATGTTTATTACAAAAAAACATACAAAATGAATGGGGAGAAGGAGGCTGCTGCTGCAGAGGGGGTGGGTGTGAGGGTTGGGGGGGGTACAGTGCGTGGGAGGCTGGGAATGAGTGGTGGGGAGGGAATGCTGGGGGAGAGGTTGAATGGGGGGAATGGAAGACAGGGAGAATGTGGGGAGGGGCTGGGAAGGAGTGATTGGGAGGGAGTGCTGGGTTAGGGGTTGAACTTGGGGTGAAGGAAAGGCGGGAATGGAAGAGTGGTGGGGATAGAGGGCTGGTGGAGGGGTTGAATGGGGGGAATGGAAGACAGGGAGAATGTGGGGAGGGGCATTAAAGGGCTGAGGAGAGTGGGCAGGACGTGGAAGGTAAGGGTGGAAATGGGATTGAGAGGAGGGGTGTGTAGAAACAAGGGGAAGGGGTGTGAAAGTGGGGGTGTGGTCAAGGGGCAAAGTGGAGTGTGAGGAAGGCGCAGAAGAGGGATCCATGGGGAAGGAGGCATACTGGTCTTCAGGTGGGGTTTCTTGAGGGGGTTGCTCCAGAGTGGATATTTCCAGAATCGTCACCTCCAATGCTTGTTCCCCTGATGATTCCCCAACAATTTCAGCAGGGGACCTCTGTGGCAACCTTGGGATTGGCCCCAAACTACTGCACAGGGGTTGGGAGCCTCTGGCCAAAGGTGCATTTTGTTCAGCCCCTGCTTGACATAAGGCCCGGATATCATGACTAAGGTCCTGCAGCGCTGTAGTCTGATCCCTGACCGCGGTGACAAGTTCAAGCAGGGCTTCATGTTGGAGCCCCAGTAACCTTTCTATATTACTGGATGCATTAGAAAGCCTCCTTTGCTCCCATAATCTCTCCATGTTGAACACCAGCCTTTCCCCAAGCTTGAGAAGGGAGATGGGTCCAGGTGGATGGGGTGCCGATCCAGCCGCATCCAATGTTGGCTGTAAGGAGAAACAAACAAAAAAATGAAAGAGTGTAACACACAGCACAAGGGTACAGTAGGACAGGGGGCTCGTCTGACACCAAACACTAGATCATGTTCTTGTCCCACCCCTAGGACCAGGTATTGCTCAATGCCTTTCCCTGACACATTACACTGAATGAACATTTGAACGAAATGAATGGTTTTGCATCTTTACCCAGACTGATACCTTCCTGCTGATTTGTCACATGCACATCACTCCCTCCAGCTCCTGACTAAGCAACGATCCGAAAAAAGTAAGTTACACATCACGGTGCCAAATCCTGCCCAGCCAGGAACGGAGTTATACTCTAAATGGGTGACTCGTTAGGGAGAACATCTGTACCATCTCTTACCGGATGTTCAGGCAACTCAGGTGGAGGTGACGGCATTTCACACAAGTTTGGAGTGCCTGAACTTCCCTGCACCACAAAACAAAAAAAACAATGCATGACATTTCCCAAATACACATGTATCATGCATTTGTACATCCCCACCCCATTACAGCAGTTCCTGTACCCCAACATCAGATGCAGATTCTTCTCCCACTCCAACAGCTGGGGCCTCCAGGGGCAAAAGATGATCTGCAAATAGAGTTCAAGATGCTGATTAGTAACAGATACTAGTTGGGCTGTATGTATGATGTGACATTTGTGACCAAGGTTTGAGGGATTGCTCATTGGTATGTTCTTCACCCAAGTTTATCCAGACAAATAGGACACTGGCAGCCACAGCCCAGGAGACTGTTTGGGAGTAGAAAGAGGCATGGTAAGGCTCAGGAGCAGGGGCCACAAGAATGAGGGGCCCCCTTTCCTGCCAAACAAGGAGGCATACATGTTAGGATGGCTCCATTATGCCCATAAGCTACTGCAGCCATTTTGACTATGGGCTTCAAACATCAAAACAAAATATATAACATTTGTCTTTAAGGGTTAAGGCTGAGGAATCGAGTGCTGATGTCATTCACTGGGTGGAGCTCTGACTTCTCTTTCTCTCTATTCAGCTTGGAGGAAGCATCATTCTGCTGTTGCTCTTGAAACATCACATGAATCTCCCTTCCTACACTGACTTAGTCACGCTCGAGCTGCCTGGGTTTATGAGACTTAAAACATTGCCTCACATTGGGCCTAGTTGAATTACCACTGTGCAACATGTCTTCACTAAGACAGCCAGGACTGTCCCACTGCCAAGGATGAACTCGGCTTATAGTCCTAGAGTGCTTCTGGGCACGTTTACCTTACTTTTCTCAGAAGGAATTGACACCTGTAATTCAGAACCTTGGACCCCTATTCTCACTGGATCATCTTTATTGAAGTCTACCAAAGCTCTCTCGTGTGTGGCCAAGGTATCCCCCATGTCCACAGGGACCTCCACTCCACTTTCTGGCTGTTTTTAGTCAGATATTGGGGCACTCTACCCTCAAATGCTCCACATGGTCCCCTGAAGATTATATCTGTGATTGGCCTAAAACTTCTATTCATGCTGGCCATGTTGACCTTGTCACTGTCTCTGAGAATTCCAACAGTCAACCTCTGGTTGGGGTCATTGCAGTCTCCTGAAGTGAACACAGATTTACCGGGGTTGTTTCAAACCTTATAGATGTACTACCCATCATCTGGAGAATCAGCCTCTTGTTCCAGGCCTTGGGCTTTTTAAAGGTCACTGTTGGGCAAGGTTGCTCATTTCCTTTAGGGCAGGGGTGTCAAACTGGTGGCCCTCCAGCTGTTGCAAAACTACAAGTCCCATCATGCCTCTGCCTTTGGGAGTCATGCTTGTAACTGTCAATCTAGCAATGGCTCATGGGACTTGAAGTTTGGCAACAGCTGGAGGGTCACCAGTTTGACATCTGTGCTTTAGGGTTTTAATTCTTCCCCTTATAAGTCAGGATCATTCTCCCTCCCTCATCTTTCAGGGTGTGTAGGGTGCCAAGGGATTACTCTCATAATTTAGACTCCCTTTTTCAATTGTAACTCAGTGCTTGTCATCAACCCCTCATGCCTGGGAGCCTGAACTTGGGGTGAAACATCCAAATGGTCTCTCTAGACCAAGTACTTCCAGATATTACCTGTCTGCCTTTTTGTCTGAAAGGGATATTTTCTTCCTTTCACCATGAAAGTCTTGGGGCTCCAATCTGTTTCCTGAGAACAGTTCCCGTCTCATCAAGCATCCCCTCCATGACTTGGTACTCTGACCTGAGCTCCACTGGAAATCCCTCACGTGTTGAAGAGTCTTCCCCTATGGAATGGTCTGGGAGTTTTCCCTGTGGCAGGTCTAGTGGCCTAGTCCCTATGCTGTACTGCACTGAGAGTGTTACGTTTCACTATGCTGTCCTCCTTGGAGATAAGAATTTACCGTCTGGTTCTCTTCTGATTCAGTACCTGAAAGCTGTTGATTTCCCACCTGGCAGGAAGATTTAATTGCTGGATGGCCCTGTGCTCTCCACATTGTCAGCAAGAAGATCATGCTTGGGTCCTGCTGCTAGCCCCCCCAGCAGGTAAGGGGTCTGCCTGGAGACCTTTGTGGGACCTGGTCACTGGAGCTTAAGTTCTCATTTGATGACCGATGTGCAATTCCTCCAGACTCCTTCCCTTGCTCCTGTTCCTAATCAGGTAGACAATCTAGGATCCCTTCCCCCCTTCCCCTCTCCTCAGCTGAGGATGCTTTGTTGGACCATGCTCCATGATTAGATGTCGGCAGTTTTGCTTAGAGGCAGCGGTGGGTGTTTAGGCACATGGGTCCCTGTGCATCCTTATGACCTGCTGGTGTTTTGTGCACCATATAGGTTGCGCCATATTTCTTCTCACTACTTATTCCTGTGGAGGTGTCTTGGCACTTTTTCCTCTTCTAGTCAAACCCTTAGGTACTCTTAGGGTTCTTTCCTACCAGCCTTCAAGATCTGGCTGGTTGTCTGATATGAAGAATGGGACATTCTGGGTAGTCTGTCTCTCTCTGACAGGAAGGATGGAAGATTCTGGGTAGTCGGTCTTGGTCTCTGATATGAAGGACTGGACATTCTGGGTAGTCTGTCTCTCTCTGATAGGAAGGATGGGAGATACTGGGTAGTCTGTCTCGGTCTCTGATAGGAAGGATGGGACATTCTGGGTAGTCTGCCTCGGTCTCTGATAGGAAGAATGGGACATTTTGGGTAGTCTGTCACTCTCTGAAATGAAGGACGGGACATTCTGGGTAGTCTGTCTCGGTCTCTGATATGAAGGAAGGGAGATTCTTGGTAGTCTGTCTCAGTCTCTGATATGAAGGACGGGACATTCTGGGTAGTCTGTCTCTCTCTGATATGAAGGACGGGACATTCTGGGTAGTCTGTCTCTCTCTGATATGAAGGACGGGACATTCTGGGTAGTCTGTGTCTCTCTAATAGGAACGATGGGAGATTCTGGATAGTCTGTCTCTCTCTGATAGGAAGTACGGGACATTCTGGGTAGTCTGTCTCTCTCTGATATGAAGGACGGGACATTCCGGGTAGTCTGTCTCTCTCTGATATGAAGGATGGGACATTCTGGGTAGTCTGTCTCTCTCTGATATGAAGGACGGGACATTCTGGGTAGTCTGTCTCTCTCTGATATGAAGGACGGGACATTCTGGGTAGTCTGTCTCTCTCTGATATGAAGGATGGGACATTCCGGGTAGTCTGTCTCTCTCTGATATGAAGGACAGGACATTCTGGGTAGTCTGTCTCTCTCTGATATAAGAGGTAGTCTGTCTGATTTTGGAGGTTTCTGTTTTATTATGTATACCTTTGTTGTTATCTCTGTTTATTTAAGACTTTTCTATCTGTAGTAAAATAACTTTTTTAAACAGTTGGTTGCATAAGAGTTAGGTTTATTGTTTCTTACTTTTTTTTAGTTATTTTGGCACTTCCCTGGTATCTCTGTAAGGTAGATACAATGCAGGAATGGGTATTAGGGGACATTTCTCGGGGCTGCAGTTCCTCTGAACTCCACAAGATGGTGATCTCATTTTTACCCAGACAGGACTTCTCTATGGAATACAGACAGGAAGTGATGTCAGGAACAGACAGGAAGTGATGTCAGGAACACACAGGAAGTCATCTGAAAAAAAGACAGGCTGTGCCATGCGGTGTGAAGGATATCGGAGACATTGGTGGACATGGCAGCAGAGGGGGTAATAAGATGTTATGTTCTATTTATACCCAGTAACCCCCCATCGTGTCCGTCCTCTTCCTCCATAGTCACTGTGACGTCTTTTATCTCCAGCAGATAATAATACACACGTTGATGATACAAATCAATATTTAGAAGGACACAAGGATCTCTACAAGGACATCATGAAGGACAATCAGCCGCCCCTCACATCACCGGGTAAGAGGAGACTTTATTGTAAAGGAGAGAGCAGTACGGAGGATCCACCTAGATCCCCCATCATCTGATAAACACATAGAAACAATGGATTCAGTCAGTGTGTGTGTTTCCTACAGATGGATCCAGTCATGGGAACCCACCAGAGAGATGTCCCCGTCCTCTGTATTCCCGGGATTCCACACAGGAAGGTCACACCATCCCTCACCATCATCAGGTAGATGATGACAATTATTGGTAGTTGTGATTTATACACAGCATGTTTGTTACAATGAATGTTTTATTATATCTTTCAGAGTGGAATCCTCGGGGATGATAATATTGATGTTAAAGAAGAGTATAAAGAGGAGGATGAGGAGTATGGAGTGATGGAGGAGTTTTCAGAAGGACACAAGGATATGATGGAGCCCCCTAATACCAGGAACCCACCAGAGAGATGTCCCCGTCCTCTGTATTCCCGGGATTCCACACAGGAAGGTCACACCATCCCTCACCATCATCAGGTAGATGATGACAATTATTGGTAGTTGTGATTTATACACAGCATGTTTGTTACAATGAATGTTTTATTATATCTTTCAGAGTGGAATCCTCGGGGATGATAATATTGATGTTAAAGAAGAGTATAAAGAGGAGGATGAGGAGTATGGAGTGATGGAGGAGTTTTCAGAAGGACACAAGGATATGATGGAGCCACCTAATACCAGGAACCCACCAGAGAGATGTCCCCGTCCTCTGTATTTCTGGGATTCCACACAGAAAGATCACCATTACAAGGTTGGTGGGATGGAGCATCTAGAACATGGACTTGTGGAGACAATGTGTGGAGTTCTTTTATGTGACCTTACATTTTACAGATGATATTTTCTCTCATTTCCTTGATTTAGAGTGGAGATCCAATCGATATAGAATTTGAGGTGAAAGCAGAAGAAGAAGAGGCGTATGTGAGGGATGATCAGCAGTCTATGGAGGAGGATGGAATAACGGGGACATTTATAGAGGAGGACACTCCTACAGAGATCAGCACAGGTGGGTCATGAACACTAAATCCATTCCTCCACCCATACTGCTCACTGATTGGTCCAGAGTAGGGCGGGGACTGGGTGATATCAGCCTGTAATCCCCTGGTCACTTTCCTGAGCTGTGTTCCCCGTCCTGTATTCCTGGATTTCTCTCGGATAATCTTCCTTCTCTGTGCTGCAGACACAATTTATGTATCTAGACTGGATTTATGGAGGTTCTGGGGTTCAGCTGGCAGCAAAATGTTGATTTTCACCATAAGTGATACTAGACGTAGGCACCTGGGGTGTGTGCTTTTGATCTTCTGCCCCATGTCCGGGTCTAGTAAGATCTCTGACAGAACATTTCCCCCAGGGTTCCTTGCTCTGTTATCTGCTGGCTGTGCCGGGTGGAGGGATATGTCTGTAGTGTCTCAGACCCAAGTAACTGAGTGCAGTCTCAGGAGATGGGAGGCAGCGGTGTGGGACCTACATAGTTACATAGTTAGTCTGGCTGAAAAAAGACATTCCATCTAGTTGAACCATTAAAAATGGTTATAATCCTACACCCACAGTGGATCCACCAAAAGGCAAAATCCAAGCAAAGCACGATCCAATCTGCTCCTGCAGGGGATAAAATTCCTTCCTGATCCCCGAGAGGCAATCGGATATTCCCTGGATCAACTTTCCCTATAAATGTTATATCCAGTTATATTCTGTGTATCCAAGAAATAATCCAGGACTTTCCTACAGCAATCCCCCCTTATGTATTATACATGGAGATCATATCCCCTCTGATGTATTATACATGGAGATCATATCCCCCCTTATGTATTATACATGGAGATCATATCCCCCTTATGTATTATACATGGAGATCATATCCCCCCTTATGTATTATACATGGTGATCATATCCCCCCTTATGTATTATACATGGTGATCATATCCCCCTTATGTATTATACATGGAGATCATATCCCCCTTATGTATTATACATGGAGATCATATCCCCCCTTATGTATTATACATGGAGATCATATCCCCCTTATGTATTATACATGGAGATCATATCCCCCTTATGTATTATACATGGAGATCATATCCCCCCTTATGTATTATACATGGATATCATATCCCCCCTTATGTATTATACATGGTGATCATATCCCCCCTTATGTATTATACATGGTGATCATATCCCCCTTATGTATTATACATGGATATCATATCCCCCCTTATGTATTATACATGGTGATCATATCCCCCCTTATGTATTATACATGGAGATCATATCCCCCTTATGTATTATACATGGAGATCATATCCCCCCTTATGTATTATACATGGTGATCATATCCCCCTTATGTATTATACATGGAGATCATATCCCCCCTCATGTATTATACACGGTGATCATATCCCCCCTTATGTATTATACATGGAGATCATATCCCCCCCTTATGTATTATACATGGAGATCATATCCCCCCCTTATGTATTATACATGGAGATCATATCCCCCCTTATGTATTATACACGGAGATCATATCCCCCTTATGTATTATATATGGAGATCACATCCCCCTTATGTATTATACATGGAGATCATACCCCCCCTTATGTATTATACATGGAGATCATACCCCCCCTTATGTATTATACATGGAGATCATATCCCCCCTTATGTATTATACATGGAGATCATATCCCCCCTTATGTATTATACATGGAGATCATATCCCCCCTTATGTATTATACATGGAGATCATATCCCCCCTTATGTATTATACATGGTGATCATATCCCCCCTTATGTATTATACATGGAGATCATATCCCCCCTTATGTATTATACATGGTGATCATATCCCCCCTTATGTATTATACATGGAGATCATATCCCCTCTTATGTATTATACACGGAGATCATATCCCCCTTATGTATTATACACGGAGATCATATCCCCCCTTATGTATTATACACGGAGATCATATCCCCCCTTATGTATTATACACGGAGATCATATCCCCCCCTTATGTATTATACACGGAGATCATATCCCCCCCTTATGTATTATACATGGAGATCATATCCCCCTTATGTATTATATATGGCGATCATATCCCCCCTTATGTATTATACACGGAGATCATATCCCCCCTTATGTATTATACACGGAGATCATATCCCCCCTTATGTATTATACACGGAGATCATATCCCCCCTTATGTATTATACATGGAGATCATATCCCCCTTATGTATTATACATGGAGATCATACCCCCCCTTATGTATTATACATGGAGATCATATCCCCCCCTTATGTATTATACACGGAGATCATATCCCCCCCTTATGTATTATACACGGAGATCATATCCCCCCCTTATGTATTATACATGGAGATCATATCCCCCTTATGTATTATATATGGCGATCATATCCCCCTTATGTATTATACATGGAGATCATATCCCCCCTTATGTATTATATATGGAGATCATATCCCCCCCTTATGTATTATACATGGAGATCATATCCCCCTTATGTATTATATATGGAGATCATATCCCCCCTTATGTATTATACATGGAGATCATATCCCCCCCTTATGTATTATACATGGAGATCATATCCCCCCCTTATGTATTATACATGGAGATCATATCCCCCCTTATGTATTAAATTATGTGTTCTTTTTGTGATTTGGAGTCCAAAACTAAACTGCATATTCCACATGAGGTGTTTTGAATGATTTGTACCGGGGGGGGGGGGGAGGTGATATCTCTCTCTCTGGAGTCTATACCTCTCCTAATACAAGAGAGGATTTTGCTCACTTTAGAACACATAGTTTTGCATTGCATGCCATTATTGAGCTTGTGATCTACTAGAAACCCCAGATTCTTTTCCTCCATTGACCACCCCAGATTCTTCACCACTGACCCCTACCCCTCCAGACCCTTCTGCACAATTGCCCCCCAGATCCTTCTCCAACACTGTCCCTCAGATCCTTTTCCACCATAACCCCCTCTGATCTTTCTCCACCATTGTCCCCCAGATCCTTCACCATTGACCCCCACAGATCCTTCTCCACCATTGACTCCTCCAGATCATTCTCCACCATTGTCCTCTTCAGATCCTTCTCCATCATTGACCCCCCCCCCCAGTTGTACCCCCCTAGTATGCATGATGCATGCATATTCTTAGCTCCACCCAAGTGCAGAACCTTACATTTATCAACTTGAAACCTCATTGGCCCCATAGCCCCCCAATTACACAGAGCATTGAGGTCGGCTTGTAAGTTGGAGACATCCTGTAAGGACGTTATTCCCCGGCACAACTTGGTGTCATCTGCAAAGACTGAGATCCCCGACACCATATCGTACGTATAGATTACAAAGTAAGGGTCCCAACACTGAGCCTTGGGGTACCCCACTAACAACATTGAACCTTGGGGTACCCCACTAATAACACTGACCCTTGGGATACCCCACTAATAACACTGAACCTTGGGGTACACCATTGACACCCCCAGACCATTCAGAGTATGAATAATTAACCACTACTCTCTGAATACCATCTTCTAGCCAGTTTTCTATCCATTTACATTCAGATTTTCCAGCCCATAGACTTTACCTTACACATTAGCCATGTGTGGGGAACTGTGTCCAAGTATACCACGTCCACCGCCACCCCTCTGTCCAAGTATACCACGTCCACCGCCACCCCTCTGTCCAAGTATACCACATGCACCGCCACCCCTCTGTCCAAGTATACCACGTCCACCGCCACCCCTCTGTCCAAGTATACCACGTCCACCGCCACCCCTCTGTCCAAGTATACCATGTCCACCTCCACCCCTCTGTCCAAGTATACCACGTCCACCGCCACCCCTCTGTCCAAGTGTACCACGTCCACCGCCACCCCTCTGTCCAAGTGTACCATGTCCACCGCCACCCCTCTGTCCAAGTATACCACGTCCACCGCCACCCCTCTGTCCAAGTGTACCACGTCCACCGCCACCCCTCTGTCCAAGTGTACCATGTCCACCGCCACCCCTCTGTCCAAGTATACCACGTCCACCGCCACCCCTCTGTCCAAGTATACCACGTCCATCGCCACCCCTCTGTCCAAGTATACCACATCCAGGTTTGGGGGAACCAATCAGCTCCTGTCTAGTAATCCTCTTTGTCTTTGTATTTTAGTCCATGGCCGGGAGATGAGGAAAACCTCCGAGGATTGTCTCACTTTGTCTCCAGACTGGAAAGTAGAAGATGAGGACATCACACAGTATAGTCCAGGAGAAAACCCGGCTCCCTCCAGTGTCCATCCGGCACCACCCAGTGTAGATGGACCATCGGATTCCTCTTATCCTGAGGAACCTCAGACTGTGTGGGACCGGGCCGGCCTTCCAACAGGGAAGAGGTTCTCCTGTACTGAGTGCGGGAAATGTTTCCGTTATAAATCCAATCTTAATAGGCATAAAAGATCTCACACGGGGGAGAAGCCGTATTCCTGTCCTGAGTGCGGGAAATGTTTTTCAGTCAAGTCCAATCTTTACACACATCAAAGATCTCACACAGGGGAGAAGCCACATTCCTGCCCTGAGTGTGGGAAATGTTTTTTGCAGAAGTCCGATCTTTACACACATCGGAGAACTCACACAGGAGAGAAGCCGTATTCCTGTCCTGATTGTGGGAAATGTTTTTCAAAGAAGTCCAGTCTTCACAGACATCAGAGATCTCACACGGGGGAGAAGCCGTATTCCTGTTCTGTGTGCGGGAAATGTTTTTTGCAGAAGTCTGATCTTTCCACACATGAGAGATCTCACACAGGGGAGAAGCCGTATTCCTGTCCTGAGTGCGGGAAATGTTTTTCACAGAAGTTTGATCTTTACACACATCAGAGATGTCACACAGGGGAGAAGCCGTATTCCTGCCCTGAGTGCGGGAAACGTTTTTCAGTGAAGTCCAATCTTTTCAAACATCAGAGATCTCACACAGGGGAGAAGCCACTTTCCTGTCCTGAGTGTGGAAAATGTTTTTCAAATATGTCCTGTCTTCACAGACATGAGAGATCACACACGAGGGAGAAGCCATATTCCTGTCCTGAGTGCGGGACATGTTTTTCACAGAAGTCCAATCTTCAAAGACATCGGAGATCTCACATGGTGGAGAAGCCATATTCCTGCCCTGAGTGTGGGAAATGTTTTTCAGAGAAGTCCTATCTTTCCAGTCATCAGAGATCTCACACGTGGGAGAAGCCGTATTCCTGTTCTGAGTGCGGAAAATGTTTTTCAGATAACTCTAATCTTCACAAACATCAGAGATCTCACACAGGGGAGAAGCCTTATTGCTGTCCTGAGTGTGGGAAATGTTATTCACTGAAGTCCCATCTTTATACACACCAGAGATCCCACACAGGGGAGCAGACATATTCCTGTTCTGAGTGCGGGAAATGTTTTGTATACAAATCAGAACTTGTTATACATCAGAGATATCACACGGGGGAGAAGCCATATTCTTGTCCTGAGTGCGGGAAATGTTATTCACAGAAGTCCCATCTTTCCAGACATCAGAGATCTCACACGGGGGAGAAGCCACTTTCCTGTCCTGAGTGAGGGAAATGTTCCTCTCTGAAGTCCTGTCTTCCTGTACATCAGGGGTCCCACACAACCCTGGAGGTGTATTAGTGCCTTGAGTGCGGGAAATGTCTTCTAGATGAATGTTGCTGGACATCCCAGCTCTCATGTGGGGAAGAAGCACACCCTGATATACACCTCAGATATACTCCATGGCTGATCTTCATCATGGAAGAAACAGTTTGAAAGGAGATCAGAGGCCCCCAAAGACATGGATGAAGTGTGGGACCGGGTCGGCCATTGATGGCAGGAGAAGAATAAAAATGGAGTCAATGTTCTAGCAGAAGCTCTCACAAACACTTGGAGGTCTGATGGAGGTGTGGAAGTGTGAGGTCCTGCCACTGTGACAATGACACCCGGTCCTCCTGGCTGCTGTTTGAGAAGCTCCAACATGTATTTTGTGAGCAGAGAAAACTGTGTTCTAGGTTGTCAATGGATTTGGTAGTTCCGGGTCGGGACCTGGAGCTTGAAGGTTCCAGAGATTCTTGGTGGGGACAAGACCTTCAGTCCCATGTCCAGGCTTTGCTAGATGCCTGCAGCCTTTGTGAGTACATAGGTGGGCAGGATTGTTATAGGCCAGGTCTGCTGCCATTTGGAGACAGGACCCTGTCAGGAGAGCTGGGGGTTCCTGCTGGAGACTGCATCCCTTGTGAGGTGGGATTCCTTGCCCAAGGACTGGGAAAGTCAGGACAGCTCCAAGAGTCTGGGGGACCTGAAGTGGCTTGTGAGTCCAGGGGGGTGGAGGGAGTCCATGAGGGTGAAGGGAGTCCAGAAGTCAATGGAGGAATGATCAAGCTTGAGGGGGGCTGGGGAACCCTATGTAGAGGCCAGGAGTAGACCTGTGTAGTGAGGTGCTGTAACCAAGGCTGAGTAATCCTGAAGAAGTCCTAGTCTGGGGACCAGTGTACAGATCAGTGGTGCTGCTGAAGTGTAGCCAGGTGAGCTAGCATTTTCAGTGATCTGATGTATTGACAAAGCTGGACAATCCCCTGCGTGGGAAACCTTATGGTGTAAAGACTTTCATTTTCCTTCTTAATAAAAGTGGGCTGCCGTGCCGATAAACCGCAAGTCTTGACTGACGTGGACTCACTTACAAACATCTACCACAGGAGCTAACAAACCCCCATATCACAGAGGGATTTCAGGAAAATACTGCATTGAGGCCACTAGATGGAGCTGACCATCATAGGAAATCATTGTGTAAAATAAATGATGGCCACAATGTATCTCGGCGGGGAAATGCTCCTCACATTTGTCCAACTAACTTTCACTTGCAGTAAGTTTTTATTATTGAAGTTTTGTAGGATACATTGTGCAACTCGTACAAATGTTCAGAAGTAACCAACCCATGAAAACAATTCCAGCGTGCATCCGTAAATCATACAAGAGAATACAAGTGATGGATATAAAGATCAATGAGCGCGGCGTGTTACAAGATCGGGTTTACAGTAACCATACACATTGTAAGAATGACAACAAGAGGATAATTAGGGAAGGAGAAGAGAATAAAATGAGGGGGAGGGGAAATCTTGAGTTATCCATAATTTGGGAGACACTCTTGGACTGGGTGTGAGAGTCGGGTCCTGCACAGAGGATAGGCAAGATACCCAGTAACCAAGGCCTCCCAGGTCAGGGGGCCGAGAGAAAAGGAAGAGGGAAGGAAATAGAACAAGATGGTAAGATGAAGAACAGATGGAGGACATTGGGGACCCCCTTACCAGAAACCTGGGGCCTCAATGCCTATAGCAGTGTGTAGGTGTCAGGGGACATGGAGGGGTGAGTGTAATGTATACACGGGGCCCAGGTTTCTAAGAATTTCTTATTAGGCATCTTTCTTAGACGACATCTTTGCTAAGATGGACTTCCACGAGGGGGCCAAGCTCTTGTTTCCAAGTCTTTGTTTTGCTGCTAGTAGAACATTTATAGCCAATTTTAAATTGGTAACTTGTGAGGTCTGGGGGGTTTAAATGCCATAAGATGAACCAAGGGTTCCTGGGAAGGTGGCAGGTTAGTAATGTTTGTAACCGTTTGAGGAGCTTTGTAGGATCACCCAAAAGAGGACAGAGAGGTAAGTGAGGGGATATGAAGTTGCTGGAATATTTATTAGAGTCCCCAGTGCAGAGTGTGTGACCCATCAAGAGGCTGATAGACGTAGGTCTGGATTTAGGAGGACTCCATGGGAGTGAATGGTGAGAAGTTTGAGAACAGAGCAATGCTTCTAAGTCAGCCCATAAGGAGCCATGTATTGTGGTGTAAAGGGGGGTTAGTGGGGTAATCTGGGCACCAAGAAATATTTAGTAACATTTGGAACACCCAAACCTCCTTGTTCCTTATGTATATACATAGCATGTCTTGGGATTCGTGGCCCTTTGTCTGCTCAGTTGAATCACAAGACCTGATTTTAAAAAGATTTCAGAGTATAGGAGGAGATGGGGAACGGTGGGGGTGGGGATGGGGAAGAGTACAGAATAAGTAAAGGAGTTTTGATCAAATTGTCATTTTTCCATCAGTGATCCTCCCTATCCAGGAGAGGTGAAGATGAGTCCAGGACAGAAGTAGGACTCTCAAGTATTTGAAAGTGGGGATGTAGTTGGCCTCATGGAGTGTGTTGTACGAGCGAGGGAGATGAATGCCCAAATAATCCAGGTAGGAGGTGGGCCAAGGAAACTATCATTCTGTTTTAAAGAGGCGAGCGCTGCATTGGAAAGGATGGAGTACAGAGAATAGGACTGGCAGGGAGGTGTTGGGCTGGACCAAAGTAAGTAAAAGATCATCGGCAAACAATCTGACTTTACCCAGTTCAGGACCGACCACCACACTTATACTGCGGCAGGGCAGCCCCTCTGTTCCAGATCACATACAGTACATGTACACGTGTGAGCCCACCGCCCTGACTGTGCTGTCATTCAGTACAACACAAGCCGATTATCAGGTCCAGGCCCATGATTTCTGGCCTGGACCTGCTGATCACCTGTACAGAATCAGAGATCATCCTGTGTCCATATTTATAAACAGCTAAAAAAGGTGATCAACAATCAATAAACCAACTTAACAGTGAATTCAACTAAAACAACTCTGCCCACACCTAAACATACTCATATAAATGTGCAAAAATGTCAATAAATAGAAATACAGCACTGTGCTTTCCTTAACCGCTTTAAGTTCACCCTATAATAGAAATACTGCCACAGGGCGGACCCCCTGTGCAAAATCATGTATATATATATGGTTCATGCTCCCGCGGTGACCAGAGGCATGCATGCACGCACCAACCTGCTGTTGCCGTGATTCAGTTCCTGACCGATCAATCATCATGTTCAGGCCAGTGATGTTCGGATCTGATGATCGATCCCTGCCCTATCAGAGATATTCATGTACCTTTGTTTACATTACACAGGTACAGGAAATGATGAAATCTTCTCTCTCTGAGCACATTCCATCCCAGAGAGAGAAGAAAGCAGATCCACACACTGCACACACACAGTAAAATCACATTTAGGACAAATTTAACCCCTTGATCCCCCCCCAGTTAACCCCTTCGCTGCCCTGTCACCAGTGTCATTAGTACAGTGTACAGATTTTTTGCTGATCACTGTATTAGTGTCACCAGCGACTTCACATAGCGTTAGTGTCAGTTAGCATCCCTCCCAGATGGTGTCAGATTGCCCGTCACTACACCAGTCATCACATTTAACCCCTTGATTGCCCAGAACACACTCATACACAATAAACCTCCATTGCTAGTATAGTGTCTGAATGGATCAATATCTTTGATCAGATCAGCACTATACCAGCATTCACATTAGTATAGTGTCCCCAAAAATGCAGCGTTAGCGGGATCAGCCCCGGCACCTGCCAGCACCTGCGTTTATCCCCTATGCTTAACCCCTATTCTCCCCCAGCAAGTGCAGTGTCAGTAACTGTCACTTCATACATTGCACACAAAACCGTAGTGTTTGCAGAATCAGACCTGATCTCTGCTTGCACTTGCAAATAAATTTTTTTGTAGCGGTTCAAGCAGTCCCTGACATCCAGGTGCTCTATTTTCCCGGGAGTCACGCTAGGTACCTATAAATTTAGTGGCCAAAATGTCCAACGAAAGCTACACTAGTGAAGAGGCCACAGAATTCTGAGCATGTCAGGTGAGAGTGAAGGGGAAGCCTCCCTGACACAATCCACATCAGAATATGAACCTGTAGACAGCAGCGGCACCCTGACAGATAGCTCAGACGATGGAGAAGAGGTCCCTGCCAAGGTCAGGCATACCCGACCCCATTCCCAGGTTGCTGAGGTGGTACAATCTCATGATTACTCTCATATGCAGCAGAGTGCCAGTACTAGTGCCACTCTACCTTTTGGTGAACTGGCGATCACCAGCAGCCTAGTACATCCTGGTCTTTCACATACCAGCACTGCAGTATGACTTGGTGACATGGTGAGTCCCATAAGTGCAGTACAAGCTGGTGCGGTGGCGAGCACAAGTATTGTCCCACAACCACCAAGAATTCGCACACAGGCCCATAGAGCTCCTAGTGTCCTTCCGGATGTGCCTGCAAATCCCGATTGGCAGCCCACACATTCTGCAGCACCCGTACTTCCCCAATTCACTGCCCAACCCAGAATTCAGGTGGAAACAGCAAATTTAACTCCTCCCCTTGATTTTTTGGAGCTGTTTTTCACAGAAGATCTGTATGCATTAATTGTGGATCAAAGCAATTTATATGCACAACAGTTTATCGCCACCAACCCAAATTCAAACCTTGCCAGACTATTTGCATGGAAACCCATTACGGTTTCCCAATTTAGGTTTTTTTGGACCTAAACCTCAACATGGGCATTACTAAGAAAAATGAATTGCGGTTGTATTGGTCCACAGACCCGATTCATCATATTCTCGTGTTCTCTGCTGCCATGGCCAGGCATAGATATGAGAAGATATTG